>NC_062966.1:3949204-3966813 GCF_023119035.1 Salvia hispanica | reverse complement strand
ATGAAGACCTCCCAATTCTGTTCCGCATAAAAATTCGTCGTCTAAATTGGCTGTAAGTCGACCCTGCTGTGTATGAAGTTGATGTTCGCATGGTTCTGTGTTTGATTGCTGGTGTTTGTGGTGATCGGATGTTGTCTTTACCATAACCTTTTTGCTGTGTGGTTGTTTGTCGATTGCCCCTGATGTGTTTGCTTTTGTTGTTTTCGAAATGGCATTTTATTGGCTGGTGTGGAGTATGCTACTTCGTAATGATCTTTTGGTGCACACGATAACCATGTGCTTGTGTGATTGAATGCCGGTTGGTTGTGATGTGGCTGTGTGTTTGATTAGGCTAGCCCTGTGTGCTTTATTTAGTCACTCCCTTGCCATTGCTTCTAATTTCATAACCTCTCCTTATAGGATGATTTATATAGGCTTTCTTATGTTGTGAATGCAGCAAAAGGTGTATGTGAAAGATGAGGAGGAGCAAGCGGTGGAACTGGAAGTGTACAATCAAGGTATGTTGAAGACTGAGCTGTGCAACAAATGGCAACAAACTGGAGAATGTTCCGAAACATCGCTCATGGCATTGCAGAGCTCCGACCAGTCATCTGCCACCCTCGTTACAAGCTGAGGTCTGTCGCATGGTCTTGCACGACATCCCTTGCCCTTATGGCCACCGCTGCCACTTCCGCCACACTCTCACTGAGGAGATGGAGGATGAGGAATTCCAACTCTCTTCAACCTATGAGCTGCCGGTAACTGCTCTTTTAAGTAGAATGGGATTCGATGCTGCAAGTAAATAGGCATCAAACAGAGAGGCTTTCTTTCCATAGAATGTTCAATGGCTTAGGATCTGAAAAAGAGAATTATTGTGTGCTTTCATCATTTTGTGACGTTTCTTTACGTTTAAAATGTCATTAGTCGCAATAATGCATTGCCACGCTGATTATTAGTGCATTTTTCAGTTGTGTAATCATTTGTGGTCAATGTTTGTTGTGTCTTGTTTATATTGTCACACATTGCTATTGATGTGTGTATCATGTAATGTCAATTAAACGTCAGTTGAGTATTTACTTTGATGAACTATTCAAAAAGTGAGGGCATATTTGTCATGACAGTGTTTAATACTCCCTCCGTCCCGCTTTAGGAGTTCCGGTTGAGTCGGGCACATGTTTTAAGAAAAAAGTATTTAGTGTGTAATAAATAAATATTGTAGTGGATATTGGGACCCACTTTTAGTTGAGTGTCCAATAAATAAATGTTTTAGTGGATGTTAGGATCTACTTTTAACATTTTTTTATTAGTTGTAGTGGATATTGAGACTCACTTTTAACACTTTGTAGGTATTTTTTAATTAATTTATCTCAACCAGGACTCCTAAAGCGGGACGCCCAAAATTGATCAACCGAGACTCCTAAAGCGGGACAGAGGGAGTATAATTATCCGGTATAATGACTAATGCCTACCAAATGATGGATTAAGGCACAAAACATTTCTACCAAACGCCATTATAAGTATGATTAGCTATTTCAAATATTGGGAAAAACCATTATTTGGGAACTTAGTAAAACCCCATAAGATGAACCAAACACACCCCAAGCTTATAAAGATTTTTTTTTCTTTTTGAGAAAACTAGGAAACCAAAAATACTTTAGTCAAACATATTACTCCATCCATCCACGAATAGGAGTCCCGTTTTTCCATTTTAGTCCGTCCGTGAATAGGAGTCCCGGTTCACTTTTAATATAAATGGTAATAGGGTCTCACCTTCCACTAACTCATTCCACTCAGATTCCATTTAAAACTACTCCCTCCGTCCCGGCTAAGATGACACATTGCTTAGCCGGCACGGAATTTTAGGAATTATTGGTTAAAGTGTTAAATTGGAGAGAGAAGGTGGGTGTAAGTATTAAAGTAGAGAGATAAAGAAAGATGGATATTTTAATAGGAGTGAGAAAAAGTGGTTGAGTGTATTAATTGGAGAGTGAAAGTTACCAAAAAAGGAAATGTGTCATCTTAGTTGGGACAAACTAAAAAGGAAAACGTGTCATCTTAAGCGGGACGGAGGGAGTAATATATACAAGTGGCCAGTGGGACCCCTATTCCACTAGCTTTTTTCCTCCCACTTTTCTTAACATTTCTTAAAACCTGTGTCGTCCATGAATGAGACTCCTAATGGCGGACGGAGGGAGTACACCCCTATATATACACGAATAGTTCATAGGAAATATATACACCACTATACAAATCAGTTTTGTTTTAAAAGACAAGGGGACATATTAATCATCCGATCCTTTAATTACCATAGTTTTGCTACTATTTTTTTCTCAAAATATTAGGCTATCCACAATGGGTGGCCGGGCCAAGCCACAAAGCGTGGTCAGGCCACCAAAAAACTTGTTTCCAACTATGTTTGACATGCTCAAGCCACACAATAATTTTTTTTTTTTCATTTTGTTTATATTTCAATTCTACTACAATAAAAATTGTTGGACTATAATAATTAATAATAAAAAAAATTCATGCCGCCGCCGCTTCCTCGTCAGCTTCCCGCTGAACATCTTCAACGAGTTCAGCGAACTCCCTATCCACCAATTTTTGAAACTCATCGTCGGAACTCATTTTTCCAAAGTAGAATTGGATATAAATTGAAAATAGTGGAGATTGGAATGGGTAAAAAAATTGAAAAAATGGGTTATAACAAAAAAAATAGAAAATAGGGAGAGCCGCGGCCAGGCCACGCGAGTGGCGCTCTCGTGGGCTACCCCCACCCCCCCGCGCCACAAACGCCCATGAATTCCACTACAGAGAGCCGCGGGCGGGCCACGGGAGAGCCACGAGCCGCAGCTCTCCCACAGTGGATACTCTTGCTATATGTATTGCACATTAATATGTATTGCACATTTATACTTGCTCTTTAATACAGCTATATTTGATATGCTAGGTGACATGATATTTGATAGATTTCACGGTAGGATTTGGTTGGTCAGTTAGTGCAGTATAATAAATTAAAGTTGACCAATAAAATTAGTACAGTATGTAATTTCAATTTTCAATGCTAAGTATAATAAATGATTTTTTACAATTTAATTAATACTAAGATCATCTCCAATGGAAGAGGTAAATGGAGAGATAAACTAATATAACTATCATATTTAAATTTTTTTTCATGGAAAATCATTCTCCTAAGGGAGAGGTATTTGAGAAGGGTATTATACTTTTTCCCATTTTGAAGAGGTATCTTTACCTATCCATATCTTTACCTCTCCATCAATGGAGAGGTAAAATCATGTAACCACCATGTTTACCTTCTTTTCATAAAATATCATTCTCCTCCAATGGAGAAGATATTTGAAAAGGTATTATACTTTATATTTTTTTAATACTTTTGTACTACTATTTTATTTTTTTTAAATGATATACCTTTCTATATACATTTTATCCTTGGAATTGAGTGATTTTTAGAAAGGTATATTTCACTTTTTGAGAAGGTATAAACATGATATATCCTTTTCATTTCCCTTCTCTCCTTGGAATTGCTCTAACTTATGCGATAGAAATAGACTACTTATCTCTATTTTATTACCTTGAGCTTTTCACATTTCGAAGACAGCAATAAAGATTGTGTATTGTGTATTTTTACATGACGTTCTAATCTATTTAATTTTTCTAAAAAAAACTATTTTTCAAATATTCAGAAACGTGTACTTATAAGTTTAAAGAGCATGCCATGGTAAACTTGGGAGACCTTTTCTGTATCACTCTACCAACTCAAGCACACAAAAAAACGTGTACCTTACACTAATATCATTTGTAAAATCTCACTTATTTAGTTATATCACAAACAATAGATATGAATCCAATGTATAATTCAAGTAGTGCCAAAGCTCCCCAAATAATATTCTTTTATAGTAGTACTCCGATGTCACATTTGACACAAGATTTTATGAGATGTTATTGTGTTTTAATATGAGAGAAAAATATATTTTTTTTATATAAATTAATGAATGAGAGAACTTACTCTGAAAAAAAAATATTTACAGTAGTATTTTTAACCACATATTTAATATTTATTAATTTCTTTTATATTTTCCTCGCTGACTTGCTTCACGAAATAATATTATTTTTGTCCACCTCTTTTATGTAACATGCAATGAAAATTAATTTGCAATGAAAGTGAATATTCCTCGCGAAACTTATAAAAATTAACCGGAAAAAAATGGTAGTATCTTTTATCTGTTAATTCTTAAACCCAAAATAATAGTGATATGTTTGATAAGTTAGTAATGCCTAGATGTAGATACTTATATGACTATTTCTAAGTGTTTGATATCATAGTTAATCTATTATGTCAGTCCGTGGTTTTCTCTATGGCCCATCCGAGCTCGCAAATTTTTACTTAAAATACAAAGATATGTATCTCACAAATTTGGTCGGATAGCATTTCCACCTCATTTACTATGATTATTAATACAAATCTAGATAATTTCTTGTCTACCAAACAACAACGAAAAAACTTTCATCCGAGCTTATCTTGACACGAAGCCCACATTTCTTATCTCATTTAACAAATCTTGTTATATCTCATCTTTCTTTTCAAACGAGCTTTAATTTTTCTTTATAAACCCAACGTTATAAAATTTTATTCCGTGTTATTTCCATTTCAACTTTTCAAATTTTTCATGATTTATCAAAATTAATCAAAGCTAATGCAACTGAAGCAAAGGTTTCATGAAAATTTGTGAGCCGAATATATTCATCAAAAATGTTAATCGTCTATAGTATGATTACATCTATACATTAGTAATATTGAGTGTGAATGATCATAATTGATGGGTAAGAATGTTCAACAATGTAACCCTAGTTTGAATCAATTGCTTGAACAATCTCTCCAATCCCCCTTCCAATTCTCCAATAATTTCATCCACAATTTGCAATTTCTTCGCCACATCACTCCTCATTTTCCCTCGAAGCCCCAAATCCAAATCCTCAATCTCATTCAGATTCACACCGCCTCTCGATTTTCCCGCCACCAGCCTCGAAACCAGCGACCTCTCCGCCGCGTACGACACGAACGCCAGCACGCTTCTCAAATTCGCGCTCGTGATTCCGGCTAGTTGTTCAAAGACGAAGCTGAATTCGCCGTCCGCGTTAATTGAGTGATTATTCGATTTCGATTTCGATCCGGTCACAATCTCCGATTTCCTCAGGGTTTTTAGGGTTTTCGCGACGGTTTTCTGCATCTTCTTCCTCAAGGAGAAGTACGCCGCGACGTCGTTTTGCACCGCGGAATCGGAATATGTTCCCTTCCGCCGCATCGCTGATTGAAGCGCGCGGACGTTCTCTCTCATCATCTGAAGCACCTCTCTGATGGCGCTGCACGCGTCGAGCAGATCCACCGATCGCGACAGAGATTCCTCCACCGATTTCCGATCATCAATTCCTGATGATTTCTGGCTGAATTCCTCGAATGAATTGTAGAGCTGCGCAAGCGCCACGAGACCGGATTGAAGCGATTCCGAGCTACCAGATCCGCATTTCAATTTCTCAAACTCCGATTCCAGACTCTTCGAGTCATCTAATCTTGAAGGAAGACTGATTGATCTGAAATGTGTTTGTGAAATCGCCATTGTTTCTTTTTTTCCCGATTGAAAAGGCGCTGTTTGGTTGGATTGTTGATTTTGAGATGTTGAAAATTTTTTGAAAAGGGGGAGCTGTATTTATAGAGACATAAATTGATGATGTTGCATGTGGGGCTCATTTGATTTATGTTTTTTTTCCCTACGATTCATCCAAAAAGAGACAAGTTTAAATAAAATAATGGAGTAAAATTTATACGTGGCTTTCATGCAAATGCCATGTGTTGTAGAGAGAGAGAGGCAATGATAGTTGTCTCCTTGCCTCCTTAAATCATTTGGAGCCAATGCTAGAAAAATGACAAAAAATACAATATTTTTAATCTGAAAAGCTAAATGCATGATGTGCTCCATGAGGGACACACAGATCTATATTAAGTTTTTTGCTATATTTGGATGTATTATTGTACAAGGGAAGACCTAGAGTGTACAGTAGATTCTGTGGATAATAATAGAATTTCTTACTCATCAAATGTTATTCATAGTAGGAGTAGTTTTTTAATTGATGAGCCAATTCTGTGGACAATAAAGTATATACGTAACACACTCTTTCACCATATAAATGATTCTATAGCATCGTGTCAACTTTCAATACACTAGCCATAAAATAGTGTGAATTTTTAAAAATTGTATATGCATGGAGTGGCGAGTATATAAAAATAATTTTGCAATTTCATATTATTTACACTTAATTTTTTGCTTGTCCTTACATTAAACATTGATATTGAATATGCATTCCTGAATAAGAAACAGCACTTTGAATCTCTATATTATTCTCTTTCATGATTTATTATTTCTCTTAATTAACAAGCTAAATAATATTATAAAATTTGTTCTCTTTCTTAATTCTCACTAGTTTTCTACTTTATTCAAACTCTAATTAATTTAGTAAATATTTATGTTTTAATCTTCATATTAAAAGAAATGACTCTAACACTAATAGAAATTTGAATAGAATAAGAAATATATACATTTCAATGATAACTTATTAACATTGTTCTCCATAATTCTACTAGTAAAATATTACACGAATAAATAAAATTTCGACTATCTCATTTTATTTTAATCACATAATTGCACAATCAACTCAACATTTGGCTAAAAGTTACCAACACCATTCTCCCATCAGAGATTTGAAAGAAAAAAAAAGTGTGTAAAAAGATTATGTTTACATAAAAAAATTAAAATAAAAAGCGCATGTGGGCCCCACTAGAATGCCCATACATATGAAAAACGTGAGTGGCCGCCTCTTTACTCGCCACGTTTACCAATTTTGTTTTGTCTGAGAAATTATCCAGGGCAAGCCCAGCAATTATTTCACCAACTTTGTTTCGAAACGTGGAACATCTACCATTGGCAACTTCAAAGCATGGATATTATTGGATGAGTAAATTGGAAGTTGGCAAACGGATCATACAACTAAATTCTTTCTAGAATAAAAAAGTAAAATAATATCTGCCTTACTTTGAATCCAGCCACAGGTCCCATGTCAAGGGAAGATACAGAACCGCCTCCATTGTCTACACCGTTTTTTTTCTATTTTTTCCCAATTATTCAATTATGCTCAATTTCTGCAACATCAATCACTTTGTACTTTTGGTCAAGTATAAATTGATTTTGTCAAGTACTGTATAAACCAATTTTATTACTCCATCTATCTCATTCTTCTCATTCTAAATGAAGCATTTCTTTTCTGACACAAAATTTTATTTAGCTTAATTTTGTGAGTTAAGTAGAAAAAATAAAATAATAAGAAATAGAAAAAATGTATAGAGAGTACTGTTTTCATTTTTAAAAATATATCATTTAAGATGAGATTAAAAAATAAAAATGTACTATCACTTAGAGTGAGACAAAATGGGTATTTTACTTTGAAATGGTTGCGATTTATAGTTTAGATGTTTTGTTGGCTTGGGTGCAATTGATTTTGTTTTCCTTTTCCTTTTTTTTTTATTTTTCAATTCTTTTTATATTAAAAAAGTTCAATCTGAAATACTGCCTTTTTGAGCTTATATAATTATAAATGACAAAATTACTTTGATATGTGATTTTTTAACGTCAAGTTTAGGCAATGCTATCGAAAAGGATAACTTCATAATTTATATATGGACTTTTCATTATTTTAATATTAATTGATGTGAAGGTCGGACCATTCTTCCAACTTGAAATAAAAGTTGGTTTCAACTTTCAACCAACTCCTATTTCATTCCTTAGATTCAAATGAAGAAAAAATTCGGTTACCACTTTACCAAGCCCATTTAAGCGGAGTAATATTTTTCTAAAGATGTGTTCATGTGTTTGCATCCAAATATGATGAGAAATTACAAAGGAATAACTCCATTTACCACTTCATAATCCGCTTGCTTTAACGTTAGTTGTATAAAATTTAAGGCAAATCATCATTTTTATTGGTACTCCTAATTGATTTTGACGTAGTAATCACTTATATTCATCTTGACATTCTAATATACTCTCCTCAGTCCCACAAGAGTATGTACTTTTCATTTTAGTTCATTCCATAAGAGTATACTTTCTAATTTTGAAATCTTTTGAAATCTTTTTTCTTTCTAACGAGAAAGAAGTCATTCTCCACTAATAATAATTAAATTATTTTTTTTCTACCTCTCTTTTACTTTATCAATTATACATTAAAACATGTATCCAACCAAAATTATATACTCTTGTGGGATGGGGCAAGTACTTCACTTATTAGAAATGAGTCACTCACCCCTTAAAATGCCTCATAAGGGGGAGTGTTATCCATCCTTATATAGTAGGATCATCACCAAGCCGATGTGAGACAAGATATTAGAATTTTAACACGCCCCCTCACGTGTGGGCCGAAATGACACATCGGACTTCCACCACGTGGGTAGGCAAGAGAAGAGATAAAGAGATAAACCATCATCGACTTGGGCCCTGCTCTGATACCATATTAGAAATGAGCCACTCACCCCTTAAAGGCCTCATAAGGGTGAAGATTACCCATCCTTATATAGAAGAGATAGGATCATCACCAAGCCGACGTGGGACGAAATATTAGAATTTTAGCATCACTCATGAATATTCCATTACATAAGTATGGCACGCTGTATCGATTCATTCTCCAATTTAAAGTACAATAATGTATATTAAGTTTAATTAATATTTTCTCAAGATTTATTAAAAGCAACTTGATTTTGCCAAACACTAGCTAATTTAAAACTCAATACTATGCCGCCCCGTCAGAATATAAAATTAAATCCAGCGTTTAAATGAATAAAAATACACAAGAATCATAAATATGTCTTGTTAATGGAGGGAAACTAAACATGACAATTAATAATGTCTCCCACTGGCTGACCCGACCCATTTAGAATGCTAGATACCCGGGCAAATGCATTTTTACGGGCAGGGCCATGTGACCCGTACATCATAAAGTTATTCATTTTTTTATTTCTTATTTGTACCCAATTTGTCCAAATCCTAGGTTCTCTTTGGATTACCAATTTATTATTCTGCATTATGCATGCATGATTTGCATCACAGGCTGTCAAAAAATTTCACAAAATTCAATTCATTATGTTTCTTCCTCAAAATTGTATATGAATGCTTAATGATGTTTTATTCTTTTTTGAGAGGTCGATGCCTTCTTTATTTAAGGACTACGATAAATAATTAAGAATTAAATTTGGATTTTAAGAATATTTTTTGGAGCATTAATTTAGAAAAAATAAAAATAGTACTCCATTGAAAATCCCATTGAAAGGGTGAGATTGAATATATTTCAGTAACTAAGATAAAAAAAAATGGAGTACTTATTAATTAGTTCTCTAGTTAATGAAAATGAAGACATTTTATATTTTTGCAACGAATTATGATATACTCCACATTCAATATGCCATGTGGTACACAATTTAATTTTATGGTATATGTTTGAAATGAAACTTAATAGGTTATTACTCTAATTTATGACTAAATATTTAAACTTGAGGTGATAAATGGCACATTATTGATCTAATAATTGCACTATTAATATTATGGATATTGGTCTTAAAAAACTTTGTGCAAATTTTTGTATTTTCCAAGAACTTTTAAAATAGTCAAAAAAATTACAAATATTTGAAAGTGTTAATCTTTCCATCTCGAACAAAAAAAAATTGGCAGATTTTGATCCTGCGCGGCTAACCATAAAAACCTATGCGTATTAGTCCGAATTACATAAAATGACACCATTTTGACGCCCTAATTCTTGAATTCACATAAAATAGTATGTCTAATATGATAAAATATGCCTTGTATACAGATATGTCGAATTTGAAGAATTACCACCGTGGAAATTAACACCAATTTTAAAGTTTGTGCTTTAATTAGTACACTTTCAAAGTTCATGAAAAATATTAGAAACTATGTTTCTTTCAAGAATTAACGGTTCATGACGAACAAAAGACAAAATAGGCATAGAACAAGAGTGAATATAGTATACTAATCCAATATCCATGTCATTCATTATATCTGAGATCACATAATTACAAAATTTTTATCACACATAAACCACTAATGATTTGTGAGAATGTTAAGAAGATCAACCCTACTTCTCACCAACTCCCTAAACATCCTCTCCAAACCCTCCTCAATTCCATCAACACAAGACTCAAGTTTTTGCAAACTCCTTTGCGCCATCTTCTTGTCAAATTCACCACTACTAAGAGCCAAGTCCACACATCCCACCTCATTCACAATCACAGCCTCAGATTTGCTCAACACCAGCCTCGCCACCCGATTCCAGGACGAAGAAGAAGAAGACGAGGAGAAGAAGAGCAATGCGCTCCTAAAAACCGCGGCGGTGAGGCCGTACACATCCGATGCACCACCCTCCCAACTCTTGAGTGCTTTGAGGCTCTTCTTGGCGCACTTGCTCATCCTCTTTCGTGATGCCACGTAGGAAGTGACATCATTTCTTAAAGAGGAGTCGTCCGAGCCCTTTCTGCGTAGAGCAGACTGAAGGGCTCGGACGCTTTCCCTCGTCATCTGCGCTACTTCTTTGATAGAGCTACAGCAGTCTAGCAGCTTGACCGATCGCTCGAGGGCTTCCTCGAGCGATGATGGAGTTTGCGTGTCCATGGTGATGGAGTTGTAGAGGTCAGCCAGCCCTACTAGGCCGGAGATGATGGTGTCGACTGAGGTGAGAGAAACGGTGGATTTGAGCTTGTCTAGTTGAGCTTCAAATTGTGTGGAGTTGATTGGATGAAGCCTTGAAGGGAGGCTGATGGATCTAGTGTGGATTTGTGAGACTGCCATTTTTGGAGATATTGAGAATTGTAAATGGTGGTGGTGTTGTAAATGGAGAGATGGTATTTATAGGGGACAGCCACTTTGTGATGAATAATGAATAATGAATGATTGTGCATGTGATTGGATTTATATTATTTATATACAACTCTATGTTGGGGTTTTCACAATCAGTCCAGCACTACTAAATGTTTTTATAAGATTGGAGTCATGGCAACAGGAGAGACATGTTTAATACTGTAGATTTGAAAATTATGTCAATAAGCCATGGAGTATTAGTACTATAATTTCTTTTGGTCTCTCTGCCTCCCCAATCATTAGTAGGATTCATTTAACCAATTCTAGTCCTAATTTATGATATTTAACTTGCAAGACTTTCAACATTATTGTACGACCTTGAACCCGGTCACCTAATGCTTATATTTTAAGAAAACAAATCATATTCTGGATTTTGGTTTGAAACTTAATTAATGCCTAACACCACCAAAAGTAAACCACATGACATCCTAACATATAATTCGACTCTTGTGCAATAGACAAAGGAGAGGTAACCATATCTCAAAAGAGATAACTACAAATTTAGTCCATGAACCATATAGTAATATGTCAAACGTTACTCTTATTTTTTTAAAATATCTTCAAACGGCTCTAACCTTTAGTGTATGTTCTTTTTCACTATTTCGTGCAGTTTTTACCCTTTTTGATATTTTTTTTATACCGAAGGGGCATTTTGTACTTTTGCAATTGGGAGAAATAGTGAAAAAGTATTTTTGTGAAATTACATCAAAGGTCAGATCCGTATGGAGATATTTTTAATGAATGGCGTCGCGTTTGATATTAATGTATAGTTCAGGGGCTAAATCTGTAGTTTTCTCAATTGCAAAAGGACAAAAGTATCCATTGGGACATAAAAATGCAAAAAGGGCTTAAAAATCATGAAATAGTGGAAAATGACTTGCAACAATATTACATCAAATGTTAGAACTATCTAGAAATGTTTTTTAAAGAATGAAGGTCACGTTTGATATTACTACATAGTTGATATTACCTTTTTTTTAATTTTTAACCCCGAACTATTTGATATTACTACATAGTTAGTAGTTCACTCTTTAGAAAGTCATGTGTAACATTGCTAGGTGACTAGATATGGGGTTTGGTGAAAACCTAAAAGCAAGAATATTAGTAGATCTATATATGAAATGAAAATGAGTTGTCAGTTGGCACGATAGGCTATGTTAGGCAGACAAGGAAGCACCCAGAATATGTGACATTAGATTTAAATTCTAATCTATTCTCTCATTCCTTGGAAATTGGTAGATTTGCTAATTATTAGCTTCAACAATCACAGATTCGGAGGGTGGTTTGTAAAATAAGATTTGACTTAAGCCAAAAACTTAGGTAAAAAGGGGAACAAGATTGAAATATAAAAGTAGATTTTTGTTTAAGGACAAAAACATTCATTACCACAAACTCAAATCAGAAACCTCAAAAGCCTCTGCTAATGAGCAGAGGAGACATTGGCATGTGTTTGAAGGTCAGAAAAGATCCAACTGTATGCATTTAACTTCTATCAATTTTATAAAAGAAAGAAAGCTTATCCCTATACAAAGAATCGAATCAAGACAATTTGATTTATAGATCATGGCTACCTTACAAGAAACCACTACAATGAGATTTCTGCAGCTCCACTACAACCAATATGGAGCAGTTCATAGCTTATTACTCCACTACAGCGACACGAGACAGCAAGCATGTGATCTTACGAGCATTGTCTGTGGAGACGAAGACGAATGTAAGCTAAAACTACAGAGTTGGTGATACATGCCGTAATGCAACATATATAAGTAAAATGCATCACTTTAAGAAATTGAGACCGTGCAAGTATCTCAATGCGCTTGATCGATTGGGCACATGTCACTCGGTCTACTTTAATCTTGGTGGTCTTAAAGAACTTGGCGGTCTATGCTGTCTTACTAATGGAACTCACCTTTGAATTATAGTAACATAGTCGCGCAGTTGAGAAAAAATGACAAACATATCAACGCAAGCTGATAACAACTGAATAGAAATCATGACGATGTTTCTGGACATCAAATCCATCTGACAAAGGGGACATCACACAACAGTGCAACACCAAGTTAGTCGTTGAACTTGAGAAGGAAACTATATAGAGGTTAATCTATCAACGTAAATGTACAACAACGAAAAACACTAATAAGACCCAAGTGCTAGGCATGAACCTAGGTCTAATTACAACTAATCACTTAAATCCAGTAGCATACATTCACAACTATACTTCCATCTAGGCTGGCATTTACCTGAACTATAGCGGATAATTTAAGAAGCTGCTCTGAACATGTATCCCATGCCTTTCTACAAAAAGGTTAAGTATTGTTGATATCGAATGAACCTGCAAAATAAGTGATATCACACCATTGTCTAGTTTATCATAAATGATCAATCACACTTAAAAAATTGTGAAATGTGCTAAGGCTAAGAGTTATTCACCAAGTGAATTTTTTCCATTTTGTTCTGTATCCTTGTCTGATCTGCTCTACCAACAACCAAAGCAACCTCTAAGTGAAAAGGTTATACAATCTTCATTTTTTAAACTTGCAGTGCCACATTAGTCGCTCATCAAAACTAGATAATAGTGAAGGATGACAGAATTGAAACCAGCAGAATATCAATCTGCTGCAATATCTACCCCGCAGGCACACAATAAACTTCAAAGTGGCAGATGTGGGAAAAATATGGCTAAAGATACAAATAGGTCACAGTTAATCGATGAACGAATTTGAAAGCACAGTTTTTGCTTCTGAGGTAGCTAAGGATTTTTATGGTGCTCTGTTTACAATATTTGGCAAGTACAATACCTTAGATCATCACAAGTTCTTTACATTAGCTCTATTCCAATTATTTTCATTCCAGAATAATTCACTCAAACACTCATACAAGACATTCTCAGAAAATAAATGTAAGAAAATGGCTGCACTTTGAATAGAACTGTTGATAAATCATAAATGTATTGAAGTATTTAGACAAGTAAAAGGCCTACTGATTAACCCTATTGTAAATGACACTTCAATCATCGATATAATAACCCCTTATTGCATAAGCCATTTTGAACAAATGGCTCGCATATGGCAAATTATTATTTGGCATGGCGCTTTTCTCCAGTTCTGGAGGGATCTTCACAATCTATTGCTTCTAACAAGACTTCCTCTAAATCAACTCTGAAAAAACAGAATACAACATACCTATAGCCCTTTAAGATAGCGGAGCAGCTAAATGACACTGCCTTACATATGAAAACAAGAACTTTAACACAATACAGAAATCCTTATCAGTATCACAGAGTCTTAAAGGTGTAATCTGCATCTGTGACTATTATATATTAAAGAAAAGGCCAATGTATGGGAACATCCAACGAAATACATTGAAAAAGACAAAGAGCATTAAGTATTGTTATCACTACTTAACCAACAATGACCACTTACACTAAATATCTTAAAGAAAAAAAGAGCACCAGCAGCTTTTGTCAAACAACAAGGCCTTGCTCTCTGGCTTTCTTCAACCACTTAAGAGTACTTTCCAACGTCGAATAAGCCGCAACATCTGGTATGCTTTTGCTCTCAACGGCATAGTCAAAAACCTCATAAGCTTCAGCAGCTCTGCCCTGCCTACATAATGCTCTCAAGAGTGTCCCGTATGACCCAGTTTCCAGCTTCATATCGCATTTCTTCATCATTTCATACAGCTTCACTCCTTCATTCAGCTGCCGCCCCTTACACAATCCAAGAAGCAAAGTGTTATACGTACATGAATTTGGACTACACCCCTTCCGTTCCATCTCCCCCAACAACGCTAATGCCCCCAAAGCATCTCCTTCTCGGCACATTCCATTCATCAACGAAGTATAAGTAATGGCATCCGGGGTATGACCTTTCTCAGTCATCACTTGCAAGAACTTCTTAGCATCCTTAACCCTACCCGATTTCGAGAGTCCAAATATCAAAGTGTTGTAAGTAATATGATCCGGCACAACCTCCTCGTCCAACATTCTTTTATACACTCCCAACACATCACTGCCTTGACTCAAATGCGCATAGCCCTTCATAATCGTATTATACACATAGCAATCGGGCTTGAACCCTTCCTCACTCAACACTCTCAACAACCTCATCGCCTCCCTCAAATTCTTGGTGTTACACACATTATCAATCATTATAGTATACGTAACAAGGTCCGGATTTATACAAAACTCTTTCATATCAGTTATAAACGAATTCGCAGAACTCACAGACCTATTCTTTACCAAATGCCTCACCATGAAATTGTAAGTGTACGTGTCGGGTGGCGAATTCTTCGTCGAGAGCTCCTTAACGAGCTCGACAGCGTCCTCTTCTCGTCCACATTCGCAGAGGGCCCTCGCGGCAACGTCTGTGGAGACCTGATTAGGGGGAAAGCCGCTGTTGGTCATGAGGTTGAGCACATTGTGTACACCGGAGAGAGACGGGTCATCTGCGGAGGAACAAGCCTGCTTAAGAAGTGTGTGATAGGTGAAGCGGTTGGGGCAGAAGGGCGGGTGCTGCTTCACCATGTGGTTGAGGAAAAAGATTGAATCTTGGAGCGATGAAATGGAGGAGAATGATTGTAGGATTGAACTGTAGAAGCTGGGGTCGGAAGGGGCGTCGGTGGTGGAGGAAATGAACGAATTGAAAAGGGATTTGGCGTCGGAGAGATTTGCAGACTCGAAGAAGAGCGACGGAAGTGTTGATTTTGGTGCTGAATCATTTTTGGCGACGGGATATTTCTGGGGAAAATTCTTCTTCCGCTGCGAATGAGGAGGGGCTTTCTGTTCTTGCAAAGCGGAAGAGGTTTTGGCCTTGAGGAGAGTGGAAACCGGGGATTGAGCGGCTACCCTCTTGAAAGCCTGTGGAATTCTCCCCATTTCACTCTCGAGATGGAATTTCAATTTTGGATTCAAGCTAGGGTTTTGTTGGGGGGTTTTGTGGTTGACTGCCTAAACTGAATCATTTTATTTTTTTTTAGAAAAAGTAATCATACTAATGTATCAAATCACATTTTCTTTTTTACACCAAATGTAATGTTTTATTCAACAAATCTAAAATAATTACTATCACGATGCAATTCGATCAATACTTGCTATCAGTTATAGTATCCGAAGCTCGAGCAAGCGTGTGGGCTACCTATTAGCTGATTGTCTTACAAATTTCATAGAGGATCCAGATACTTCTTTTAAGAGAGATAAATAATAAAAAATAAAAAAATAATAAAGTAGATATAAAAAATTGAATGCATCACTTTAGTTGGGACTATCCAAATAGAATGCGAATCGCTATACTTATGGTGGAACAAAAGGAGTGTCTCATGAAATCTTATGTCATCTCCAAAAGGAGTACTTCATTCAGATTATTTAGAACATTTCAAATTATTGATCAATTAAATTTAAACTGAAACTTGGACTACAACTATTTTGAGGCGTGATGGAAGGAAAATGTTACTCGTATAAACCTTACACTCTCCGTCCCAAATAATTTGTCATTTTTCTATTTCGGTCCGTCCCATATGATTTATCTCATTTCACTATTTACCATCTTTTATGGTTGACCTCATATTCCTCTAAGGCACTAACACATTCTTACTCACATTTTATTATAAAACAAATATATAAATGTAGGACCCACATTTCACTCACTTTTTCAACTCACTTTTCATTACATTTCTTAAAACTCGTGTCCGGTCAAAGTGAGATGAATTATCCAGGACGGATGGAGTATTATCGAACATTTATTTATTCTAAATTGAATCCGCATAAGCATGCTAATTTTCAATTATTAAACTAAAATAGAGGATCAATAACTAATCGAATTATTTTTCAATTAATCGAAACTTTTAAGCTCCAAATAAAATCAAACGAAATCAACTCAATTAATCAAGTAACTAGTATATATAAGTAGAATCTTTTTCATAAAAAATATTGCTTATTTTATTCATTATATTCCTATATTCTAATTATATCCTTTCTAAAATTTATACACAATATTAAACTAAAACTCCCTTCCTTGACCAAATTATACATCATTTTATGTTTTTGTATACTGCCACTTGCATAATAAATATATTAAAGAGATATTATAGGAGATATCATTGAAATAATAAATGGGATCAAAATAAATGAGTTCCAGATATACAGTAATTGTTCAAATCATTAATTTAATTATTAGGAATAATTGTGATAATTCAGGTAATGAATTGCAGTGCATGTATATGAATTTAGTTTATAAACAATATAGATGTGCATGGAAATATAAATACATGTAGTAAAACTTTAGATTAAACTAAAGTACTATAAAATACTCCCTCCGTCCCACTTAAAATGCATCATTTGGAAATCGGCACGGGATTTTATGTAGTGTTGTTTTGTGAGTTAATGAAGAGAGAGTAAAGTAAGAGAGATGAAAAAGTAGAGATAAAGTTGTTTCCATTTTAGGAAACGTTTCATTTTTAATGGGACAACCAAAAAAGGAAAACGTTGCATTTTTAATGGGACAGAGGGAGTAATTTATTTGGGTATATATGTATACATGTGCGTGGAGGAAAGAGCCACTATGGATAAAAAATAGTTTCTTGTTTGCATGAATAAGTGTAGTTAATTACGTAAATAAAAACATACATTACGTAAATAAAAACATA
>NC_062966.1:3914639-3949104 GCF_023119035.1 Salvia hispanica | reverse complement strand
GTTTTATCTTCGGATGCAACAGCAACAAATTTCCGTTCAGAAAAAATATGCATCAACTTAATTGTTGGACGTTTATTTTATCTTTCAATAGAGACTAGAGCGACAAACGTATGCTACATTTGTCGTCTTTCTAAATATATATGTCACGACATGTACTAGTGTATTGATTGTACAGCAAAATATGATCATCAGAATTTTGATAGGAAGATCTCGATGAAATAATTCATTCTATTGTTTGTTCCTTAAATCACTCTCTCCATCAAATACTACAAATTTAATCAAATAATGTACTCAAATTTGAGTTCTAGAAGACAATGAAAGTTTGATATCTGTAAAGTGGGTTATAAAAGAAGAAAATGGAAGCAAATTGTGATTGAATAAGAAGACCAATACCATCATAAACGCAATCAGCGGCTATGTCAAATCATTTAGATGGAAAACTGCTTCTTTAGAGTCAACTTCAAAATTAATTTATGTGAAATGAGTTTTGCACCTCTTAAGTTTCTGAATTAGGAAAAATCATGTTTAGGGACCTGGAGGAAGTAAAAAAGACTCATACAACCCTCATAGCATCAGGGGTGAAATGGTAATCAAAGACACTTGATATGTGATATTTCCTCAGAAACGTGATTTTACCTACTTCAGAGAAGACCTAAATGATGCAAAGTGCAAACTCTATTTTATAGGGACTAAATTTACATACATAGTCCAAATTCAGTTCAACAATATATCTTCTAAGCAGTTGACGATCACTAATATCATCAATTTATATGCATATCACCTCAATTTTAAGCTTTTCAAACCTTTCATAAACTTACCATCAAATCCAACAAAAGAAGAAGGCAATAAAGATATGTAATCTCAGTTCAAAATCCTCATTGCAACTACGTTTCCCACAAGGATAAGAAGGAATGGGGGCATCATTCGTCCCCGAGGAGGAGGCGAAGCCTAGCTTCAAGAGCTCCTGTGGGCTCGGCAGCAGCCTCAGCACATAGGCTCTCCTTAATGTGATTCATGCGCGCAGTGATGCTCTCCTGCTCTTCTTTGAGGGCGACAGCATCCTCTGTGAGCACGTAAATGCGGTACTTCTGGCCCATAGATCGTAAGCTTGTCAGCAGGACTCCGGTCATAATAGCCAACTTCACGAAGTTTGTTTTGTGTTTCTTAGCAATTGCGATGAGGCCAGCATACTTGAGGGGACCACCAGGGGTTCGAACGCTGCTCTCGACAGGCGGTGGTGTGGGGGTTTTCGTTTTCTGTCCCCAAACAAACAATTCAACACCTCACAAACGTAATGAGTAGAGTTCTAAACACATTCGGGGCGGGTTGAATTGCATATTCACCAGCCCTGCAGGGGCACGGGCTAAACCAACACCCAAAACTTTAACTTTTATTTTACTTTTCATATGTCATATCACAAAAATAAAAGAGTGAAAAACAAAAATAGTCAAAACAAGAACGGCAAAAGTAAATCTATCCACACATAAAAGGTAAAAAAGTATCCACACTTGTTCACAATTAAAATATTCGTTGTTGTCAATTAAAAGTTTTTGCCTCTAATTCACAACTGTGAGTAATCTTAGTTGCAATGTTTTAGCTATAATTCACAATTCCAACTACTCTCAGTTGTGAATTAATACTCGCTCTAAGTGACAAATTTTCCTTTAGAAATGTCCCACTCTAAAATGACACATTTCTAAATATAAAAACATCATTCTCTTTACTTTTTACCTCTCTTACTTTATTCTCTTCACTTTACTCACAAATAACACTACAATAAATCCCGTGGTGGATTAGAAATGCCCCATTTAAAGTGGGACGCAGGGAGTAGTATTTTTACGAGAATTCACAACTAAGAAAACTCCTCATGTGGGTTGATTCTTTTTTACTTGAGGAATCTCCCAGACGTGGACTTGACATTTTACTATCATTTACAACTTGGCCTATGATCAAATGTGAATGGTGATAAAGTAACTTGAAAATTTTCGACAAAAACTAGTCTCCTAGTAGCTAACAAACAAGTGTGTAAATTGGGGGTTGTGATGTGATGCCAACCAATAGTCTTTGTTATTAAGACACTAATTTATCTTGGATTTGTATGACTAAAAATGACCTCAAATATGTGATCTTATCATGTTTTAGTTTATTCATCTTCCCTACCAACTGCCCCTAAAAAAATCTTAATCATTTAAGTGGCATGGTTAGTGATAAAATGCAAACTACATCTTCCTACAAACTCCAAACCACGATCCGGACCTTTAGATTTCAAGATTTGATGTCAACCGATGACAATTAATGTCAACAATGTCAATCGGTCGACAATGTTGACGTTATTTACCATATGTCGATATCAAATCTTGAAATCTAACGGTTCAGATCATAGTTTCGAGTTTGTACAATATTTGATTACATCCCTAAGTTTCATTATGTTAGAAAGCGAAAATAGACTTTATCTAGGATTAAATTAGGGACAAAAGCAGGCTGAGATGGATAATCTTGAGAACCCAGTGAAATCTTAGCACTATGGAGATCGGAGAAGTTACGAGATACTACATCGTTAAAGGAATTTAAACCAAGCAAGTTTGGTCAATCAAACGGGTCGTTAAAATACTAGGGCTGGGTTTAGGGACAAACGAATCTACATTTAATCCAGTCTACATCTAATCCAAAGCTCGTTTCTGTGTTTCATTCATTCTCAAGCCTCACTCTTGATTTCATTATCCTCTTTTCAATCAACATACGAAATGCGATATGACGAATTTTATGCCATAACAAGTACAACTCAGAGAAGGAAATTGAATTCAACTCTGTGAAATTGTTCTAATCAATCTCTAAAAATATAACCGATAATCGCAATTCATAACAGAAAAGTCCAATTAATTGAAGAAAAAGAAAACAAAGTTAATATCTTCAGTAAAACTAACCTTGGGGCGGCATCTGGCGGCAGATTGAGAGTAAAACTTGGAGAAATTATTCGCGTTCCGCAGTTTCGCCACAACAAAACTCATTGCCTTTTGTGCCCAAATGTCAATAGAGTTAGCTAAGTGGGTTCGAGTAAGCCCTATTTAGATCTCCGATTCATTTCTCGTGCGATATGAAATTTTATGAATTTTTATTTTATGTGTTAAGAATGAATAAAATAAAAGCAAAGATATTTTCATTTTTTGAAATAGGACACCTTTGCTGAGACTAACCAAGAAGAAAAATAAGTCATTTTTACGGGACGAAGAGAATATTCTTTTAATTTAAAATTTTGAGTCATAGTTCTAAACTTCGAGTTCCGTATTAATATAGCATGTTTATCAGACTAAAAACTACTCCCTCATCCCAGTATACATGAAACATTTACTTTTTCGCACGAGTTTTTTCTAATATTGTTTAGTGAGTTAATAAAATTGGAGTAAAGTAAGAATGATGAAAACATAGAGGTAGTGTTGTTTCTATTTTAGGAACCACTTCATTTTTAATATTACAACTCAAAAAAAAAAACATTTTCGTTTTTTAATAAGACAAATGAACAACTTAAAAAAGAAAATGTTTTAATTTTAATGGAACGGGAGAAATATTAATTAACATTATTTTTTATATTTATTAATTGTAAAAATTCTACATTTCTTATAAATACTTTATATATACCCATATAAATATTAACAAATCAATATTATAAATCAATATATTTAAAATAAATTAAAAATAGAAAAATATATAATGAATACAGGAAAAAGTATTACATTTGTACAAAAATAAAAAATAAAATTAAATATTAAACATTTATTTATATATATTATTTCTATTTGTCTTTTTTCCTTTTTAGATTGGGATAGTTATAAACTATCCTCCATCTTTTACATATGAACATATTAATAAGCCGAGTTTAGTGTGGGGAGTAAATCACATGCTTGCGTATAATGTGTATTTGAGGTATAATTTATGCATGAATTAGGGGTAAAAAAGAGAACATTGGAAAGAAAGATGCATGTTGCGGTAATGTGAAGAAAATGGATACAAACTCTCTAATTGACAAGGTCTACATACTTGGCTGGGCGAAGGCAAAATTGTCATGCCTAAATTCTAAAGGAAGCTTACTTCTAAAAAAATTCCAAGATGGGCAAGGATGTTAGACTAAAGAATTAAGGAGTTGGCCAAGGATTAGAGTTTCGCTCTTATGAAAAAATTGAGGAGGAAAGAGAAAGGCATTCTCCTTCATTCACTTTGTTCTGTTGACTCTCTCACTAAGAAACAACAGAATAATCGCACGCTCATCCATCTTGATATGTTTATTATTCCATATCTTTCATATCTTGCATTATTATTTAGTTGCATTATTTAGTTAGATATTTAGGGAGTGCATATCTTTTCCGTATCTTTTGTCTTGCTCACTAAGTTAGTATCCCTATTATAAATAGGTCTATTGCTATTCTCTTTATTCAATCAATGAAAGAATTAAGTATTTATCTTTTAATTTACCGTCTTTATTATTTTTCTGCATTAGATTGATCGACGAGGCTCGGTTTCCTCGCGACTTGCGACTTTCTCCTATCTTTCCACTCGATAAGGGGTTAAACCCTTATCAATTGGTGCTTACATCCGATCTCATCCTCCAATTACCGTCATAGATGTCACGCAACTATGTCAATTATCAGTCCGGACAGCTCTCCGCAACTAGACCCAGACCCACCCGACTCCCTGGACTGGTGGCAGCCATACCATCCCTACAACTAGAGCACGCCCGCTGCCCGTCAGCCTAACGCGTATCAGCCGCAAACGCAGACCCTTATCACACCCTTCGGACCGCAAAATTCTCTCGGCATGGACCCATTCGTCCACCAACGAAATCCTGACGCCGGGTATCACCATGGTCAGCTAGAGTACCAACCCCCGCGCACTCTGTCTCATTGTTCGAATTTTTATGGACAACATCAGACTCGTCACGCAGGATATCATCCATGGCCGCCGAGTTACCACCTGGCCGGACAGCCACTGCAATTCGACCAATCGCTGAGTCACTGCACAGCGCTGCTGCCTGCCGCTGTCCCGCCACAATCCGGCTCCACACACCCGCCTCTACAAGCCAGAAAGTTAACTGATTCGGGGCAGCAGCGTGGTCTCCACAATATTCCTAGTCTCAAGGTTCGATCACTCTCCCCTGACCAACTAACCGCCGTAAACGATTACAATGAGAAATTACGTGTGTACATATTGGACCAAGCCGCCCTGCTCGCTCGTGTGACCGCTTGGTTTGAGGAGAGCATTGATGATAAAAATAAAGCCCTATTTAGATCTCCGATACGTGAAATTTTATGAATTTTTATTTTATGTGTTAAGAATGAATAAAGTAGAAACAAAGATATTTTCATTTTTTGAAATAGGTTATCTTGGCTGAGACTAACCAAGAATAAAAAATAAGTCCTTTTTACGGGACTAAGAGAGTATTCTTTTAATTTAAAATTTTGAGTCATAGTTCTAAACTTCGAGTTCCGTATTTATATAGCATATTTATCCGACTAAAAACTACTCCCTCATCCCAGTTCGCACGAGTTTTTTCTAATATTGTTTAGTGAGTTAATAAAATTAGAGTAAAGTAAGAATGATGAAAACATAGAGATAGTGTTGTTTCTATTTTAGGAACCGCTTCATTTTTAATATTACAACTCAAAAAAAAAAAAGAAAAACGGTTTCATTTTTTAATAAGACAAATGAACAACTTAAAAAAGAAAATGTTTTAATCTTAATGGAACAGGAGAAATATTAATTAAAATTATTTTTTATATTTATTAATTGTAAAAATTCTACATTTCTTATAAATACTTTATATATACCCATAGAAATATTAACAAATCAATATTATAAATCAATATATTTAAAATAAATTAAAAATAGAAAAATACATAATGAATACAAGAAAAAGTATTACATTTGTAAAAAAATAAAAAATTAAATTAAATATTAAACATTTATTTATATATATTATTTCTATTTGTCTTTTTTCCTTTTTAGTTTGGGATAGTTATATAAACTATCCTCCATCTTTTACATAAGAACATTTAATAAGCCAAGTTTAGTGCATTGGAGAAAATCGGATGCGTGGGGGAGTCTACCACTGCAATAACGAAAATGTACCCACTTTGTTATTTCTTCCATTTTAGGGAAAAACGCCAAAGGCACTGGCGTTTTATAAAGTAAAAACGCCATCTAAATCGGTGTTTTATATTTTTTTTTATTAAAATACGCTACGTATTATAACACGCCATTCAGGTTGGCGTGTTTAATTAAAAAACGCCACTGACAAAGGCGTTTATAAGCAATTATTGGAAAAAAAACATTTTTTTAATTTATAGACGCCGACTAGGTTGGCGTGTTTAAAAAAAAATTAAAGTTCAGAAACGCCGACGTCATTGCCTTTTTTAGTCAGAATGAATTATACCAGCTTCTCCTCCCCCAAATCGCGAAAACTCACACACAACTGCTGCTTCTCGGTGATTTCGCCTTCCCTCCATCAATTGCATCAACAAGGAGTGAATTGGTGTCATTCTTCCGCATATTTGATACATATTTAGGTTAGTATGCTTATTTTTTTACAATATTAAAGTAATTTTTTGGTAGTTATTTAGAGTTTGTAATGGGTTGTAAATTGAGTTGAATTTTTGTGTTGCATTTTTATTTAGCGTAGTGGCTTGTTTGAATGACATTATTGTTGATTAATAGTTGAGATATTGGTGTTTAGTTAGGGTATAAATTTGATTAAAAACCAAACAAGGTAGTGTTGTTCAAGCTTAAAATTTGGGCAACTTGATTGTGTAGGTGGAAAATTATGGTTATATAGGCTGCTTTGACATGAGTATGATCTTGGGTTTAAATTTGAATGTTTAGGTTGAATAGTATCTAATTATTGAATTTGTTTAGGTTTGTGTATTGTTTAATTTGAATTGTGAATGTTGTGTAGTTAAATTATGGCAACATCATCAAATTCTCGTCGAAGACTCTTATGTGGTCCTGAGGACCCTTCCGTATTGTATCTTCAAAGACAGCACATCTCTCAAAATATATGGGTAGGAGTAGAATCAAAAGAAGTAAGATGTTCACATCTCTCAAAATAATAGACCAGATGGGATTTGGCGGCGTATTGAGGTGTGGTAAACCAAAGGACATTGACCACCATCTTATCACCGCGTTGATTGAACGATGGAGGTCAGAGACTCACACGTTTCACTTTCCAATCGGTGAAGCGACAGTTACATTGGAAGACGTGGAGGTCTTATGGGGCCTCAAAGTTGACGGTGATGCTTTGACTGGTTACATCCCCCCTAAGGAAGCCAACTATTGGATGCAACTTTCTTTGGAATATCTTGGATTTACACCAGATAAAGGTGAGTTGAAAGAATTGATTTGGAAACAGACAAGCGACTTCGAGGCAACAACTGTCTTCGTGAACATTGCAAAGTCCAATTAGGCACGCCCTAATAATTTGGGTGTCTGAGTGGATTGAACACCCCAGAATATTGGTGTACCCAAACACTTGTGTGGTATACGGGGTTAACAAGCGATAACATGTTGTCATTTCTAAAACGCACAACTGCCGCTACATGTGAACACGGAAGTCTCCACATCTGCCACTTTTGACATTTGTAGTTCGACTCCAAATACTTCACCTTCCACTTGTTACCACCCTTTCCACCAACTCGACGTTGTGTTCGAACCACATAAATTCCTCGAATTGTGCTTGGTGCTCTCACATTATGTAACTGACCCTTTGCATCATTTTTGCACACCTTTTCATGCGCCCACGGGGTAAGTGGTGTGGCACACTGTGTTGATGCAATTGACCGTTGATTGAACCATTCTATTGTCCTCCAAAATGTCATATCAATGCAAGTCTTGATTGTGAGTTCTCTTGCGCCTCTCAACACGTTGTTGTAAGATTCCACCATATTAGTGGTCATCTCACCCCATCTTTTGTGATTGTGATACGCCAAATTCCATTTTTCTTTATCCACAGTATCAAGGTACTGCAAAGCCTCGTTGTTGACGTCTCGAAGTGAACGACTTCTTTTCTTAAACTTGCGCTTTTTGGTAGCAATACTCATTTTCCAAACCAACCTTTTAACCATGATACCTTTGTGATTCTGCAGAACATTCTTTCTAACATGTACCAAGCAAAACCTGTGATGACCTTTAGGTTCTTCTTTCCATATGGGAGAATTCATTGCATCTATGATTCCCACATGCCTATCTGAAATCACACATATTTCATGCTTTGCTATATGCAGTCTTATGCGTTCCATAAGTTTTTCCAACTTTCTTTGGTTTCCTCATCAACAATGGAAAATGCAACCGGCAAACATTTCTTATTAGCATCAAATCCAACGGCAATAAGAATTTTACCTCGACATCGTCCACGTAGATGAGTTCCATCAACTGTTAAAACTGGTTTGCATAGTTGAAAAGCCTCCACAGCTGGTCCAAAAGCCCAAAATACATACTTGAAAACCTTGTTCATACCGCGGCTTAATCTGTCATCATGCAACCATTCGACAATTGTACCAGGATTTTGTCTCTGCATTTCATTCAAATAAGACGGTAAAACTTTGAATGACCACTCCCAACCACCATATACAAGCTCAATAGCTGTCCTCCGAGCATACCATGCTTTCTTGATACCACCAACCCTCACCAGTAAGTTTCAAAATGGCAGAATAAACTTACTACGACGCTCTTCCGATCTCTTCTTTCCATATGGGAGAATTCATTGCATCTATGATTCCCACATGCCTATCCGAAATCACACATATTTCATGCTTTGCTATATGCAGTCTTATGCGTTCCATAAGTTTTTCCAACTTTCTTTGGTTTCCTCATCAACAATGGAAAATGCAACCGGCAAACATTTCTTATTAGCATCAAATCCAACGGCAATAAGAATTTTACCTCGACATCGTCCACGTAGATGAGTTCCATCAACTGTTAAAACTGGTTTGCATAGTTGAAAAGCCTCCACAGCTGGTCCAAAAGCCCAAAATACATACTTGAAAACCTTGTTCATACCGCGGCTTAATCTGTCATCATGCAACCATTCGACAATTGTACCAGGATTTTGTCTCTGCATTTCATTCAAATAAGACGGTAAAACTTTGAATGACCACTCCCAACCACCATATACAAGCTCAATAGCTGTCCTCCGAGCATACCATGCTTTCTTGTAACTAACTTTCACATGAAATCTATTTTCAATATCCGCCACAATAGCTTTTACCTTGTAAGCAGGATCGTTTTCTATCTGATGCCGAACACTCAATGCTATCATGGACGACCCGAGATTGGCGTGCCCATCATAATTGCGATCCCCCATACAAGTATGAGCAGTGGTAAACACTCTAATTTGCCAGTGTTCATTATGCTTTCTCAATGTTGCTCGACACTCCCACAAACATTTCGGTAATGACTTATCGTCTGGATTTCCTTGTGGGTACTTACATACCGCATGCCATCTCTTTCCTTTACTTTCAGCAACTGTATATTGTCGGATTTTTTCCAAATGCCAAAAAGTCACGGCGGTCTTCAATTCCATCTTCGTTCTAAATCTAGTATGCAAACCGACATTGCTAGGATCTTTTTCACTCCAATAATGCACACTAGGATCAGCAGCCTCAAAGTTCTTTAGATTAAAACTATCATATGTACCTGGTAAGGTGCGAAAATAGTTCATTCCACGATGTGGAAACTGTGGAACTACTCTTCTTCCAACTGCTGTTTCTCCATCCACTATTTCTTCAATTGCTGTTTCTCCAACTGGATCATCATCTGACGGATCACCATCTGAGTCTGTACTAACAATGTTTACATATTCTGAATCATAAGGTGATGGTGGATCAAGAAAGTCGGCTTTATCAGGACCTATAATGTCATCAACCACATGACAATTGTCACTGTCCCCTAAACGCACGCCTCCAACATCAAAATCTTGTGTTGCAGCGAAACTTGGTACTTGTGCTCTCGTAGACGTACCAACATCGTAACTTATGACATGATGACTATTTTGTTGAGTAATTTCCGAATGCTCAACAAATAATTCAATTTGACCTCCTTTAGCCATACTCTCACTGAACATTAGTGGCATGCATACTTCTTCTAGTAGAGTACCTATAAACGTGACTGCAGATCCAACGCATATGGTACGTTTCCATATTATTTGAACTTTGTTTTCAAGTATGCTTATACCCATCCTTTCACAAATTGTATCCACAAGCTCATTGTAGGATATACATTTGTCCAACATAATGAATCCTGATGAGAAAGGAGGATCATATGAAATAACTGGTCCGGAAATTATCTTTCCACCCCAATATAAATTGACACACCACGGCATAGTATCTGCAATAACGTAGCACAAAAATAAATATGTATTATTTTTACACTTATCATTATGTAGAAGAAACTTTATACATCATCAATATTTTTGTAATAAGTTACACAACAATGTATACTTTCATAACAATCCATCAAATATTGGTCAAAAATTAAGTATACTAACCGAATAGGAGGACTAATGAGTGGAAGAATAGGCCAAAGTCAAAATCTTCTATCTCAAATCGCCGATTGGGTCGTCCCGGGCAAGTGTTTCGCGCAGCTTGATAGTTTTTCGCATTTGGGTTGGCTTTAGCATTAGGGTTCGTCATTTAAGGGAAAAACTGGACTGAAATATGTGTCCGCGATAAAACGCCAACCATGTTGGCGTTTTTAACTAAGACACGCCAATGAATATGGCATTTTTATAAAATTTTTTTTTAAAATATAGTTTATTTTGCTAGAATTCGGCTTAAAGACACATACTGAAAAGGCGTTTTAAAAAACACGCCAACAGCATTGGTGTTTTTCCAGTAAAGTAATGTATTTTAAGTAATTCGAAAATAAATTATAACACGCCTTCTTATTTGACGTTTTACCTTAATAAAACGCCAACGCGGTTGGCGTTTTTCCCATAGATGGAAGAAATAACAAAGTGGGTACATTTTCGTTATTGTAGTAGTAGAGTGCCCCAAACTTCCAATTTTATCCACCTGTTTGGATATAATGTGCGTTTGAGGTATAATTTATGCATGAATTAGGGGTTAAAAAGAGAACATTGGAAATAAAGATGCATGTTGCGGTAATGTGAAGAAAATGGATACAAACTCTCTAATTGACAAGGTCTCCATACATGGCTGGGCGAAGGCAAAATTGTCATGCCTAAATTCTAAAGGAAGCTTACTTCTAAAAAAATTCCAATGGTGGGCAAGGATGTTAGACTAAAGAATTAAGGAGTTGGCCAGGATTAGAGTTTCGCTCTTATGAAAAAATTGAGGAGGAAAGAGAAGCGCACTCTCTCACTAAGAAACAACAAAATAATCACACGCTCATCCATCTTGATACGTTTATTATTCCATATCTCTTTCACTAAGAAACAACAAAATAATCACACGCTCATCCATCTTGATACGTTTATTATTCCATATCTCTTTCTTATCTTGCATTATTCGTTAGATATTTAGGGAGTGCATATCTTTTCCGTATCTTTTGTCTTGCTCACTAAGTTAGTATCCCTATTATAAATAGGTCTATTGCTATTCTCTTTATTCAACCGATGAAAGAATTAAGTATTTATCTTTTAATTTAGCGTCTTTATTATTTTTCTGCATTAGATTGATCGACGAGGCTCGGTTTCCTCGCGACTTTCTCCTATCTTTCTACTCGATAAGGGGTTAAACCCTTATCAATTGGTGCTTTCATCCGATCTCATCCTCCAATTACCGTCATAGATGTCACGCAACTATGTCGATTATCAGCCCGGACAGCTCTCCGCAACTAGACCCAGACCCACCCGACTCCGTGGACTGGTGGCAGCCATACCATCTCTACAACCAGAGCACGCCCACTGCCGGTCAGCCAAACGCGTATCAGCTGCAAACGCAGACCCTTATCACACCCTTCGGACCGCAAAATTCCCTCGGCATGGACCCATTCGTCTACCAATGAAATCCTGACGCCGGGCATCACCATGGTCAACCAGAGTACCAACCCCTGCGCACTCTGTCTTATTGTTCGGATTTTTATGACAACATCAGACTCATCACGCAGGATATCATCCATGGCCGCCGAGTTACCACCTGGCCGGACAGCGACTACAATTTGACCAATCGCTGAGTCACTGCACAGCGCTGCTGCCTGCCGCTGTCCCGCCACAATCCGGCTCCACACACCTGCCTCTACAAGCCTGAAAGTTAAATGATTCGGGGCAGCAGCGTGGTCTCCCCAATATTCCTAGGCCCAAGGTTCGATCACTCTCCCCTACCCAACTAGCCGCCGTAAACGATTACAATGAGAAATTACGTGTGCACAGATTGGACCAAGCCGCCCTGCTCGCCCGTGTGACCGCTTGGTTTGAGGAGAGCATTAATGATAAAAATATAGTTTTGGAGAATATTGATAATATGGTCACGATGGTATTGAGTGAGGATATTCCCGAAGACATTAACGATGTTCCCAACAATGCTACTCACAATGATATCTTGATGTTCCACACAATGAGTTTCTTGAAGAGATCGTCAAGAATGAAGAGGAGTCGGCCCAATTGCTCGTTGAGGCAATGACCAGAGAAAATATGGTGTATAATGAAAAGATTGGAGATGTTATTGATCCAACACATCGGGAGTTGGAGATAAAGGCTGATATTAAAAAGGGATTTTGTGTAGAGAATATGATGGTCAATTGTGTTACTTGCCATGAGAATTTGATTCAAATCCTAGTTAAGGGCAAATCGAACAGACAGATTGGAGCAACATATATTTACTCCAAGAGCTCAAGATCCCATAAGTTCACATGCTTAATTGAATCGTGGTGGCTTTCTGGTAAACAAGGTCTGACCCATGATCAACAACAATCGTGCACGTTTGATCTAGGAGGGACTCATCGTGTGTCGTGGTTCCCACCTTGAGGACAAGGTGGATTTTAACCGTGGGTTTATTATTCCATATCTCTTTCATATCTTGCATTATTATTTAGTTGCATTTAGGGATGTCAATCAGGCTGGCCCGTTGGGTTTCGGGCCAACCCTATTCGGGTTACGGGTCAATCGGGTGCGGGCTAGTCGGGCTGTGATTTCTTTCAGGTTATAAAAGTTCAACCCTAACCCTAAAAGCTCGGGTTTCGGGCTAGCCTAGCGGTTTAATCGGGTTGCTACCGATAAGATTAACATGCGATCAATCCAATAAGTAGTGATGAAAATTAGACTTATTAATCAAATGTAAAATATTTAATTATGATAAATTTGAGATATATGCTTAAACTCAGTCATAAATATAATCAAATACTAATATTTGAGATATTTCGTGAAATTTTAATGTATATTTTAGAAATTTAAACATTTTTTTAGTGAATTTGAAGTTTATAATTTACTTATCAATTATTATATTAATAAAAATTGAACATGTAATTTGTATATTTAATATAAAATTGAACATGTAATTTGTATATTTAATATAAAATTGAAAGACATATTTTTAGTTATCTATATTATAAAATTAATCAATGATGTGTCGAATTAAGAATGAAAAAATAGAATAATAGTAGTTTTATCGGGTTTTCAGGCCAGCCCATCGGGTTTTCGGGTCAGGCCCTAACGGGTTGCGGGTTAATCGGGTGCGAGCTAATCGGGTTTTAATTTTATCAGGTTATAAATTTCTGGCCCTAACCCTATAAATTTTGCGGGCTATTCGGGCCAGCCTACGGGTTACGGGCTATACTGACATCCCTAATTGCATTATTTAGTTAGATATTTAGGGAGTGCATATCTTTTCCGAATCTTTTGTCTTGCTCACTAAGTTAGTATCCCTATTATAAATAGGTCTATTGTTATTCTCTTTATTCAATCAATGAAAGAATTAAGTATTTATCTTTTAATTTACCGTCTTTATTTTTCTGCATTAGATAGATCGACGAGGCTCGGTTTCCTCGCGACTTTCTCCTATCTTTCTACTCGATAAGTGGTTAAACCCTTATCACATCTATTCAGAAATCATAGATTGACTGATGAACAGTCCGAAAGAACGATTCAGACTCTTGAGGACAAGTTGAGAATCGTATATCAATTAATAACATCACTAAAATCAAAACAAAAACACCACTAAAATACCAATGTGTACAAAAATAAGGTCATTGTTTCCATTAAAGTCAATTAGAGTTTATTAGTAAAACTGCCTCGATCCAAATTACTTGAATCGTATTCCATTTTAGGCTGACCCAAGTTACTTGAGTCATTTCTTTTGATGCCTAAAAATAAAAATTGTAATCTCATTTACTTTATCTTCTCTTCAATTTACTACTTTATTTAATCACCATTAAATTACAATTCTGTGCCAAAAAAAACCAACTCAAATAATGTAAGACAAAGAGATTATATTTGTTAATAATGACCTTAATTATAATTTATATCTATTAAAGATTTTACATTAATTTTTCATAATAGAAGAAAATGGGACAATCTACATGAAACAACCTATTAATATTAATTTTTAATCAATACCGGCTCCGTTCATACTATTTTTCCATTTGGGATCATTCACAAAAATTTTACATTTCATATTTTGGATAAATTATTTTTGTAAAGTTGAGTTCTATTCTTCATTAACAATACCACTTATCACTGCTTTTGATACTCCTTTCGTTCCCTCAAAGTTTAAAAAATGAATGTTCAGTGTGTTAAATAAACAGATAAAAAAAGTAGTATGAGAGAACAAAGTAAAGAGAATAAAATAGAAAGTTAATAAAGTAGAGAATATAGTAAAACTGTAAGAAGGAGTAAAGTAAGAGTGATAAAAAGTTAAAAGTGTTATATATGGGAATGACTCAACTATGAAGGAACATTTTGAAATGAAAAAATAACTCAACTATAAAGGAACGAAGTGAGTATATCTTTCCTTATTTGATCAATTTTACATTGAAAAATATATACAATTTTAGTTTTATTTTATAATTTAAAACTAGAAATTTTAATTTCAATGACCAATGACCCAGCCATTCGTATTTAAATTTGGACAAAAAATAAATAAATTATGTGTCAATCATTTTTAGCTAGTACTCCCTCCGTCCCAAAAGAATGAGTATGTATTTTGGGTTTGATACGAGTTTAAATGTAAAATTGATAAAGTAAAATAGATGTAGAAGAGAAAAAGTAATTAAAGATTGTTATTGGAGAATGAGTATTATCTCATTAAAGAGAAAATAGTTTTTAAAATTAGAAAATGCATATTCTTGTTGAACGTACTAAAAAAGGAAAGAATACATATTCTTGTATGACATGTGTATGAGTATTTATTAATTGCTTTTGTGAAGTATTATGGACTCTAATTGTGTTGGGCTTTGCTATTATTCAGCTGGGCTGATTTAATTTGTTTAGCACGTACCATTATTGGTGACCCAGTTTGGTTTGGCCCAATAACTTATCTAGGATACTCCGATGGCTGCCACGTGGCTGCCTCACAAGGATCGTGGTCTGGGACCGTTGGATTAATGTGTGTGTTTGCCTTCATTCATTATTCCAGAATACTCTCTCTCTCTCTCTCTCTCTCTCTCGCGATCTGCTCCAGCTTCTCTCCTCTCTCTCTAAATACCAGCGCCGTTCGCCGGTTATCTTCTCCGATCTTCTGTTTCCACCGTTGATTCTCGGTTCTAGAGAGGTTCATCGGTTTAGATTTTGAGTGTGTGAGTGCTTGTGCGTTTCTTCTCAAATCTAGGGTTTGTCTAACGTCTCTGTTGGACTCTTGTGTGATTGGAGGCTTCTTCGAGAGTTCTTGTGTTGCGAAGCAGTGTTCTGAGAGATCAGTGTGGGATCCTTATGAACTGAGGTGGTCTCTGTGTTGTAACAGTTGGAGTATCCCTAGGGTTTAGGGTTGGTTACTTGATAAGTCGTATTCTAAGCCTTGGTTACTGGTCAGTATGACGTGAAATGCATGTATTATCTGCAAAACAGTTGCTCAAGTGCGCAGGATTAAGGGATCCAAGTCAGTAGGAGACGATTCAGGTGACGCAAGTGAAAAGAGCGCTAGAAGGGTGCAATACTGAGTTTAGGGTTCGAGATGGAGAAGAAGGATAGCTGGGATGATCATTAACAAGGGCAGAAAAGTCAAATCGTGAAGGAAGTCTACCCTAAAAGCAAGGGCAAGCCTCCCTATAAAAGAAGCCACTTGGAGAGAGAAGGGAGTTCGGTTCGGAGTTCGCAAGCCCTCGTTTCTCATACACACTTAGTAGAATTCTCTCTAGAAGATCAGTCCTTCAGCATTATCCAACCTCTCATTCCTCGCCACAGCTATGGTCACTTGACGTCCAAGAGTCTGCCGGAGAAATCATTGTTCTACCGTTCCAGCCAGTTTGTCTAGTAGTATAGCAGTATCATCACCCGGAGTGGCAAAACAATCGTTATTTTGCTTTCTAGTTTAATCTTTACCTGTTTTCATCGTTGGATTCGTTGCAAACATTTATCGTTGTTGCCTTTTTAAGTACTTTGTGAAGATCCAAACGTTTAAGTCATGAAATTTCTATTTCGTATGTCGTTTTGGTTCGAGTTTGCCTCATTCTGCCTAGGAAAGTTAGATCTAGTCGTTGCTTTTAATTTCTAAGTGTTTTCTTATCTGGAGTTGTTGGTCTAAGGTTGTAGTTATGTTCAGTTCTAATTTTCGTGCATGAAGTCCCTGTTCTGCGCTGTGATCACCACCTTGCATGTTAGTCAGTAGAGGCAGTTTACAATTTCAGTTGTTCATCTTTAGTTAAACATTTTAATCGATGGATCTTGAGTTTGAAATTATGAATCTGAGTTTAGTCATGGAGTTTGTGTTCATATGATTTCTGTTAATGCTTGGTGAAGAAGAAAACGTCAAAATCAACTTTAGCCTTGGACCACTTTTACTTTTTGAGTTACTTTTGCTTTTGTCCCTCACTTTTCAGTTGTACCTTCCATACCTGTCAGAAAGCCAACCAGCCACCAGATATACCTTGTTGTCTAAATTTCCTCTTTTAATAACTGTCTACTTTTTACATACCTCTGAGATACTTTGTCCCCTATTTTCACGAACATAACCACATGCCTGTTATTTTCATGCCTACTAGTCAGTAGAGTACCATCTTTTTTCTTGCCTAGGTAAAAGTCTCAACCCGAGCGTGGTAGCTAACCAAAAACACCCAGGAAAGGAACGTGTCCATCCTTATGGGATTCGACCCTTACCTCCACTATACTAATCAGTAGAAGTGGGTTGAGGAAACTTGTTTGAAAAAATCAGGTTCCAGTTTTCGTGCCAACGACTCGGCTAGGTCGGGAATATTATCCTGATCAGTTGGATATACTCTTGCAGTTACACACCCGACCGAAACCTGCAGTCTTTCATTACTTCACGGTGCTCCCTTGAGACTTGTTGATAAAGATTGAGGAGGTCCTTGGCCCTGTGAAGTCGTGTGTGTGCGACCTGAGCCATATCCTAAATCTTCTGATCTTTCGCTTGTTCTCTTCTGGTTTGATCCGAAAGGATCCTTTGTCTTGTGATTACTGACTTGTGTATCTAGTGTGCAGGTATCCCTATCAGTAGTAGCTTGGATTCCAAATTATGTGATGATAACATAATGACGGTATGGATCCTTTGTTAACCCTTATGTCTTAATCAGAATGCCACCACGGAGACGTGCCGGACGGCCAAGAAGGAATGGCGAGGTGCCACAAAATGTACCACGAGGAAATGGAGCAGGGAGAGGGATAACCCCACCACCTCCTCCGCCGCCTCGACCTCCACAGGAGCGGCGAGTAGAGGAACTTTTTCTGAGGCAGAACCCCCCAGTGTTCAATGGCTTAGGGGATCCGGCTTCGGCCGAGAACTGGATACGTGCCATGGAGCATATCTTCAACTTCCTGCACTGCAATGATCAGGAACGCTTGACTTGTGTGACCTTCCAACTGACAGGATCAGCTTATTTCTGGTGGGAGGCACGGAAGAAAACTATGACCCCGGAGCAGCTGGCTCTGATGACTTGGAATGAATTCAAGACTGGGATGTATGATAAGTATATTCCGAAGAGTTAGTGTAAGAACAAGGAAGTGGAGTTCTATAATCTGAAACAAGGATGGATGACCGTTACCGAGTCTGACAGGATGTTCTGTGACATGTCTCACTATGCGCCTGATCAAGTTGATACTGATGAAAAGATGGCTGATAAGTTTTGTGCCGGTCTGAGGTACGAAATAAGGATGGCCTTGGCAAGCCTTGGAGGGTTATCATACCCCGAATCACTGAGTCGAGCTTTGGATATTGATGCAGCCATGCCCAAAGAGAAGTCAAATGTGCCTGTTGCTGCAACACCACCTCAGCAACAACAAAACTTCTGAGAGAAAAGAAAGTGGGACGGAGATCGTACTCCAAATGAAACTAAGAGGCAGCAACTTGCTCTGAGGCCACCACAGAATGGTGGAAGGCAAACCGCTCCGAATCAGATGGTGGAGTACCGACCTAAGGCCCCTCCCAATGCTAAGTGCTCAAAGAATGGGGAGTGCATGGCTGGGACTGATAGGTGCTTCTACTGCGGCAAGGGCGGAAATTTCTCTAGAGAATGCCCGGATAAGAATACTGGGGTAAGAGGGAGACAGAACTATCAGGGGCAGCGTCCGCAACTGCGGGCACTTCAAGCTGAGCCGAAAGGAAAAGCGGCCCTACCCCCAGCCCCACAACACCAGCGACAGTTACGTCAGGGGCTCCCAACTCAGGCCAGAGCTTTTGCACTGAGACAGAAGCAGTCCTAGCCGTGCCAGCACCAGGAGCAGGTTATGTGGTGTACACAGATGCATCGAAGATCGAACTCGGATGTGTATTAATGCAGAATGGCAAGGTGATTGCATATGCGTCACGCCAATTGAGGCTGCACGAGTTCAACTATCCAACACATGACTTGGAATTGGCGGCAGTGGTACATGCCTTGAAGATTTTGAGGCATCACCTCTACGGAGTTCGATGTGAGATCTTCACGAACCACAAGAGCCTTAAGTACTTCTTCGAACAGAAGGATTTGAACATGCGACAACGCAGATGACTCGAATTAGTCAAGGATTATGACTGTGATATAAATTACAACCCAGGTAAGGCGAATGTAGTGGTTGATGCCTTGAGCAGGAAGGCTACACCCCAGTTGGCCACCTTCCGCACGCAGAATGAGGAGCTCCTACGCGAGTTTGCTAAGATGCGACTGGAAGTAGTAAGAGCACCGGAGACGGTGGAAAGTAGGATCGCCACCTTGGTGATTGAACCAGACCTAAGGGCCAGAATAGTTGAGGCTCAAATGAGTGACGAAGCATTGGAGAAAATTCGTCTTAAAGTGAGGATTGGAAAAGAAGAGAGTTACCACGAGGAGGCGGATAACGCCATCACATTTGAAGGAAGATTGTGTGTACCCAATGATGAGGCACTCAGAAATGAGATCATGAGTGAAGTGCATGAGACACCCTACACTGCCCACCCAGGAGGTACGAAAATGTATTAAGATATGAAGAAACAGTTTTGGTGGGATGGCATGAAGAGGAGCATACCGTCGTTTGTAGAAAGATGCCTAGCATGTCAACAAGTGAAGGCTCTACATCAACGACCCTATGAGAAATTGCAACCCCTAGAAATTCCCGAGTGAAAATGGGAGCACATTGCGATGGATTTCGTGACAGGATTGCCAAAGTCCCAACGGGGAAATACTGCTATTTGGGTGATTATAGACCGCCTCACCAAAAGTACTCACTTCGTACCAATTTGTATCACTTACGGATCGGACAAGTTAGCTCAGATCATTGTGCAAGAGATCATACGCTTACATGGAATACCAGTAACAATCACATCAGATTGTGATCCAAAATTTACTTCTAGATTTTGGATAAGCCTGCAGCAAGAGCTGGGCACTAGATTGAATTTCAGTACTGCATTCCATCCACAGACAGATGGGCAGTCTGAAAGAACGATCCAGACTTTGGAAGATATGCTGAGAGCCGTAGTGCTCGACCGTGGAGGAAATTGGGAGCCAGTGTTACCACTCATAGAGTTTGCTAACAACAACAGTTACCAGGCAACTACAAACATGGTCCCGTATGAAGCACTGTATGGAAAGAAATGTAGATCACCGCTTTACTGGGATGAAGTCGGTGAGAGAAAGACGCTTGGACCGGATTCTATAGAGGAGATGATAGAGATCGTACGTCAGATCCGTGAGAGGATCAAGGAAGCTCAAGATAGGCAAAAGTCTTACGCAGATGCTCGCCGAACTGATCTACAGTTCAAGGCGGGAGACAAAGTGTTTTTGAAGGTATCCCCGTCTAAAAGGATTACGAGATTCGGCGTCAAGGGCAAGCTAAAACCACGTTTCATCGGACCCTACGAAATTCTAGAAGAAGTCGGTCTTGTGGCGTACAGATTGGCACTTCCGCTGAGTTTCGGGAATGTGCACAATGTTTTTCATGTGTCACAATTGAGGAAATATGTATTCGACCCAAAACACATAGTCCACCAAGAGGAAATGGTTTTGGAGCCAGACTTAAGCTATGAAGAGAAACCAGAGTCAATCTTGGACCGGAAGGTCAAGGAGTTGAGAATAAATCCGTTGTAACAGTGAAAGTTTTATGGAAGCATCATGGTCAAGAGGAAGTTACGTGGAAATTGGAAGACAAAATGAAGGAAAAGTACCCAGAGCTTTTTGAGTGACATAGGTAAATTTCGGGATGAAATTTTCGTTAAGGAGGGTAGAATGTAATATGCCCACCTTTATTTCTTTTCTTTCTTTATATTAATGTCAAACTAAAGATGTAATGTTCTCTTATTTCGTGAAAATAAATGGAAATCGAGCCTTCAATGAAACTTAATCTTTTTAGTTGCAAAGTAAAAGCTAAAGAAATAATGAACGAACTAAAACAAGCTAATATACGTTACAGAATATAAAGAATTTTCGAATAGCTTTACATATGCAATAAACTATTGACTAACTTCAAAAGTTTACATGGATCAAAGGCTTCAAAGAAAGAAAACAAAGAAAAGAAGAGATAAATTTTTGATGCACTTCGGGCCTCTTCTCCAGGCCCGAACTATAGCCCGTCTTTGAGCAGTCTGTTGGGCCGAGGGGAGCGGGCCGAGCCCAAGAACAACACAACAGCCACACCTTCCTTTCTCACCTACAAACTACAAAACAAAGTATTTAATGCATATTTACAAGAGGATTAAGGTATCTTCCTATTAAAGAAAAGGAACAACATCTCTTTAACTTGAAGACCCAAGACTTACCATTTAGGGCAAGTCAAAGCCAGCTTTCCTACTCCCCTCAAGGAGGCCTCCTACATTCTCTTGCATCTCATGCAAGAACAAACAAAGAATTTAATGGCTAAGTACCAAGTACCATCAAATAAAACCAAAACAACTTGAATTAGAATGCTACAAAAATGAATCATAAGAGATCTTGCTGTTATGTAAAACCAAAACTGCAGCAACAGCCATTTAATTCCCCATAGTACACCAAGATCAGCCTATAGAAACCCCTCCACCCCACTTATGAACTCTCATACACACCACAAGAAATTTCCAGCAACATAGCAAGATTTAGAGTAGGAGAGTTTGAGTTTTAAGAGCTGATTTTCAAAACAATTGAAGCTTTCATCAGGTAAATCCCAAATCCTTCTTTTCTTTCATGTACAAGTCTGCATACATATAGTTGCAAGTAGAATCTGCCCAAAGTTAGCATAAAGTTAGCATTTCACACCAAGATTTACATGTTTCACCATGAATCCTCCAAATAGCAACACATTATTCAAGAGTCACTAAATCCATAGAATAGCCAACCCAAGTCCTACAACCATAGTAAAAACAAGTCAAGAAACTTATCTCCAAAATAGGATTCTGCCGAAATTCCGGCGACTGAGTTTCGGCGACAGCCCCACACCCCCGATTCACTAGTTTCACCATCTACAAGTTACACACCAAACCTTTAAATCAAAGATCAAATCTTTAGAAATAAAACCAAAAAAAGAAATAGAATGGAATTTCCCTAAATTACCTCTCGGGAGTTGGTGAGGAGGCAGCGACCAGGGCTGGAGTGGCGCCGGGAAGCTGCTCCGGCAGCACGAGGAACGGCAGCGGCCTGAGCAGGTCTGAGAGAGGGAGAAGGAGGCGATGCCTCCTCTCTGCTGCTGGGTTCGCCGAGGATGAGAGCGCTCGACGGAGGGCGCGAGACGGCGGCAGAAAACGTGAATCTCCGGTGGGTGTCGTGGCTGCCTCGCGAAGGAGGCAGCGGTAAATCGCGCGACGGAAGCGGCACGGGCTCGTCGCCGGTCCATAGCTGGCGGCTGGCGGCGCTGACTGCGAGACAGCAGCCACCCGACGACCGGCGCGGCGCACGGCGAACGGCGAGGAGAGGCGGAGCCGCCGTTCTCTTCCAAGCTAGGGTTTTGTGATTTGGAAATTTTTGAATTGGGAATGTTGAGAGAGAGATCGATGGAAATGAAGAGAAGAAGTTTGGGCCTCTTTTGTTTTATTGTTTAGGGCATCTTTTGATTTTATTTGTTTTGGGCCTCTTTAATTAAAGCATGGGCTAAAGATTTAAATAAAGGTGTGGGCTAGAGATTAAATTAGAAGTTTGGGCCTGAAGTATTAAAGAATGGATTGGATTAAATTGTTTTTACTCTAGTTGGGCTAATAATTAAAATAAAGTAGGAGTTGGGCCTTATCCTAATTAAATCATGAGCCCACCTATGTTGCTCAATCAAATAATTGAGGTTAAGTAATGGTCCGCTAATTATTTTCACGAGGATAAGTCTAATTTTCCGGACCTTAATTTAAGTGCTCGAATAATTAATTTTAAGAATTTATGCGCTAACGATGAATTCACCTCGAGCTTATTTTAGCGAATAACTTTTCCAAATTAATTAAATCTACTAATTTAATTAATGTTCAAGAATTTCTAGAACTTTTTCTAGAAAAATAAGAAAAAAAAATAAAAGAGCACGCACTTAGGATGCATTCACGTTTAAGCTTAAGATTTCTCAAAGTCTAATTAAGTATTATTTTATTTCCTAAAGGGACGTCTTCGCACGTCGTCTAAGGCCAAGTTAAAGAAATTACGGAAAGAGATTTAGCTTTTGAGGTGGGCATTCTTTCAAAACGTGATTTTAGTATGAAAATGTGAATCTTTACTCAAGTATGTTTGTCATGCCATGTTTTGTTTTATGATTACCTAATCTGATTGGCTATGTCAATTTAGTTAAATCGAATTCGGGTCCCAGTAGAGCCGCAAACCCTATTCGGACTAGTGTACACATAAGGGGACCGTGAGCTAACATAAGAGTTGGCCGGTCCAGTGACTGTCGTGGAATGTGGCCACATTCCCGGTTCACACAATGTTCAGATATGGTATATTTAAGTTATGTGATGGCGCAATCAAAATCTTTATGAAAGAAAAAGTATTTAGTGACTCGGGTCTTTTAAATAAAACCCCGTGATCACTCAACTGTGGCTTGACAAATAAAATAGAACTGTTTTTGGCAATGTGCCCACTGAGTATATCAAATACTCAGCCCTGCATGTTATTTTCAAATGTGCAGGTTGAACGTGGACGAGCAGGCGAAGGTGTTGGGAACGATCCTTAAATAAGTAGATAGGTAGCCCAAGGTAGTATGTCTCCATACATACTACTTTGTCTTGGACTTTTCCGCTGCATTAGGATTTTGTACTAGGAATTTATGAACCTAGACCGCACTCTGACTATATTTTGACCTTGATTCACTTTCGCCTACGAGACTAATATTCTAAGTTCGACTTATCATTTATGTTATCTTATTTTATTATGTCTAAAGTGTTTCATTTAGTCACGTATAGATGCACTCACTACACTAGGGAGTAGTATGTGGTCGTGACAGTTTAAGTGGTCTCTTTGACTGTAGTGTGTTTAAGACCACTCTCTATGAAAGCAGGGTTGCTTGCTGCTCTCTGGGTAACTGGTACTTTTGTATGTGTTAAAATTTTTCTCAAAATGTCCCAGCCAGTTGGCATTGTCCCCTTCAATGGGAAAAATGATTTTGTGATTTGGAAACAGAAAATGAAGTGTGTTTTAATTCAGCAAAAGATTTTCAAATCTGTTGAGGGTTTAGTCCCTGATACTGAGTCTGCAGATAAGGCTGCAGAAATGAATAAATTAGCTAGGTCCACAATAATACTCAACCTTTCTGATTCTGTGATTAGAAAGGTTGGTACCATTGAGTCTGCCTCTGAGCTATGGGAAAAGCTAGATACTCTGTATACTGAAACCTCAATGTTATCAAGAATGTATTTGCTGGAAAAGCTCTTTAAGTTTAAACTTGATCTTTCAAAAGACATTGAGGATAATATTGATATTTTTCAAAAACTTGTTCAAGATATTAAAAGGTCTTGTGACAAAACCATTGATGAGTATACTAGCATTGCCCTGATGAATGATATCCCTGATTCTTACAATGATGTTAAAGCTGCCATTAAGTATGGCAGGGATTCTGCCCCTCTTGATTTGATCATTAGTTCTTTAAAATCCAAGGAAATTGAGCTTAAAGAAAATCAGGCTTTTAAATCTGCTTAGTCAAAGGCTTTAAATGTTAGGGGAAGATCTAAAAATAGAGGGGGTAATGAGGACAGTAGCTCTAATGGGAATGGTAAAAAGAAGGGCAAGAGTAGGTCCAGGTCTAAAAGCAGGAATCCTAAGGCTAATAGAAAATGTTTTAACTTTGGTAAGGTTGGCCATTATAAAAAGGAGTGTCCTAATCCTAAAAAGTAGAAAAATAATAATCAACTGGATTCCATGGCTAACCTGGCTAAGAATGGTGATTCTGAAGGTGTTAACTTTATGACTCATGACATTCATTCTGTTAACTCTACTCTTGGCTATTCTTATTCTATTAATGATTGGCTAATTGATTCTGGATGCACCTATCATATCTCTCCTTTCAAAAATGTGTTTTCTGATTTCAAACCTGTGGAAAATACCTTTGTTTCTATGGCAAATGACAAAAAGTGTCAGATTCTTGGCATTGGGACTGTGTGTTTGAAGTTCGGTAATGGCTATGTGCTTAATTTGAAAAATGTGAGATATGTGCCTGATTTGTGTTACAACCTGCTTTCTTGTACCTGTTTAGAACAAGATGGTCTTGAGGGTAAGTGGGGGCAGGATGTTATGAAAATCTGTAAGGGTGCTATGTGTTATGCTCAATCTGTGGCATGTGTGAGTAATCTTGCTAATGTGGTTAGGGTTGATAAAACCATGTTGTGGCATAATAGAATTGGTCATATGAGTGAAAAAGGGTCTTAATATTTTGAAGAAAAATAAGTTGTTGTCTGAAAATGATTTTCAAAATAGTCTTCCCTTTTGTGACACTTGTGTTTTGGGCAACAACACAAAGTTATATTCCTTACTCCTATGACTGACAATGTCAGTCAGAATGTTATTGAGTACCTCCACATGGATGTGTGGGGTCCAGCCTCTGTTTCTTCTCATTCAGGGTCTGTGTATTTTCTGTTTGTAATTGATGATTTTTCCAGAAAAGTTTGGTGTTTTTTAATGAAAAATAAGTCTGAAGTCTTTGAAAAGTTTTTGACATGGAAAAATCTTGTTGAAAATCAAACTGGAAAAACCATTAAAGTGATTAGAACAGATAATGGTCTTGAGTTTTGTAATTCCCAAATGGATGCTTTGTGCTCCAAGTTTGGAATTAAAAGACACAAGACCACTCGTTATACCCCTCAGGAAAATGGAGTTGCTTAAAGGATGAACAGAACCCTTTTGGAAAAAGTAAGGTGTCTTTTGTCTAAAAGTGGTCTTTCTAAAGAATTTTGGGGTGAAGCCCTTTTGACTTCAGCATACCTGGTGAATAGGTCTCCCTCAGTCCCTTTAAAGGGTAAATGTCCTGAGTCTATATTCATTGGGAGAAAAATTTATTTATCCCATTTAAAAGTTTTTGGGTGTAGTGCTTTTATTCACTCTAAAACTGATAAGCTGGATCCCAGATCCAAGAAAGGGGTATTTCTTGGATATCTAGAAGGTGTTAAGGGTTATAGGATTTGGAATAGAAGTGAACCAGGTTTTAGGGTCATAATAATTAGGGATGTCGTCTTTAATGAGGATGAGTTCCCCTGTCTTAAGCCTGACCCTGATACCTCTCCTATAAGTGCTGACAATGAGCCTCTTAGTGAGGTGGAGTCCACTGATACTCTCACTGAGGTGGAGCCATCAAATGATGCTCCAAGTGAGGTGGAGCCTTTCTGGAATACAAATCCTATAGCCCCTGATCCTGACCCTGACCCTGACCCTGACCCTGAACCAGAACCTAAGCCTGAGCCTAAGCTTGAGCCTGAACCCCAAAATGTGACTCTTCATGATGACCAAGTTGTTGAGCCTCAACATGTTCCTAACCCTGGTCCAGATTTGAAAGATTACCTCCTGTCTAGAGATAGAGTCAGAAGGAATCCTAATCCCCCTGTTAGGTATTTGGGTCTTGTGAACTTGATTAATCTTGCCTTTAATGTGTTTGAGTCTGATGGAAATGAGCCTCAATCTTATAAGCAGACTCAAAAGTCCAATCCTTGTATGTTAATAAAACATGGATCTTTGTGCCTCTGTCCCCTAGTGCCTCTGTGGTTGATTGCAGGTGGCTGTTTAAATTGAAAGATGAAATTGAGGGGTTGAGGTAAAAGGCTAGGTTGGTTGCAAAAGGTTTTACTCAGCAAGAGGGGGTAGATTATACATAAATTTTTGCTCCTGTGGTTAAGTTTACTACTGTGAGAGTGATGCTTGCCTTATGTGCTCATTTTAATTGGGAATTAAAGCAAATGAATGTCAAAACTGCTTTTTAATAAGGCTAATTTCATGCATTGGTTATAGGGATAAATTTTGTAATTTCCTGGGTCTAACAAGGTTTTATAAGCCAGGTGTGTAGAGAAATCGCCAGCCTCAGGAAGAAGATGAAGATTGCCTGGAGGAAGAAGCTGGCAGGAAAAGTGAGTGAAAAAAGGAGGAGTTACTAGACTTAGGAGCATCCGATTGGAGGGCAAAATGAGAATCACAGGAACAGTCTAGAAGCTCTATCCACTATAAATAAGAGCATGCGATCAACGTGAAATATCGATCATTCCATTCGGCTCTTAGCTTAGTTTTTCCACTTTTCTCTACACACACTTGAGGGGAAACATTCTGGAGAGTGCACTTGCAGATCTAGTTGTGGTGTAACACCGTCTCTACGGAGGCGAAGATACAATCATTTACTATTTTCGTTTTACATTCCGTATTTCCCCGAGTCTTCGCTGTTCGAAGCTCGGTTCTGCTTTGTTATTGTTTCGCTAGACACTTCGCATTTTGCTATGGATATTTCTATTTTGGTTTCAGTTATGATATTGTCTTTTTATTTGTTTGCTTTAGTGGATATTGTTGGTTGATTCGAGTTTGAAGTTTGAATTGCTTGGAGATTGTGGTTGATCGATTGAATCTAGTTGAATCTGTGAAGATCGGAGATGGAAATGCTATTTTATTATTGTGGATGGCTTGGATCCGGAGTGGATGAAGCATCCGACGTGTAGATCTGTACGCATTTGCATGGTTATGATGTTTTGAATTCTATTTACTTGTTTGCCTCGTCTAGTAGTCATGGATCTGTGTTAGTTTTCGCGTTCTTGATATCCATCGGTTTAATTTCGTTAGCCCTTGTTTCGATCTTTATTTGCTCTGTTTTCATCGGTTGTTTCGTGATAAAAATTAGAGAAGACGATGTCGATGTTAGTTAGTCCTTAGGTTAGTTAATTTGCAGCTTTTTTCAGTCGTACTATGCTGTTTTGGGAAATGGTCCCCACGTATTGCTTTTCGTCTATCTAGGCTAGCTCAGGAAGTAGTTTACCTAGTCAAGTAATCTTTTCAATTGCTTTTAGTCATTATGCATGTCCCTGCCTAGATCTAGCTGTTAGAGTAGATTATATCAAGTACTCAGTCTAGGAATTAAATCTCAACCCCAAAAATTGCGTGGCAGCAGCCAAAAATAGTTTCCAGGTCTTTGAACATGTTTTCTTACACATATGTCTCTGTGGATTCGATCTCTAATTTCCTGTACTAATCTTTTTAGCTATAGCGGGTTGAGGGTTTTGAAGGGCGAAGGAAGTGATTGTGTGCCCAACGACAAGTTACCCAAGATTCTCTGAGTTCCTAGACCCGGTATCTAGTGGATTCTCTGGATCGGGAGATTTTATTTTAAACACATCTCACTTACTCTTCGAATCACTCTTCACTTTTCTTCATGGTGACTTGGATAAACCCATCTACATGAAACAACCAGAGGGTTTTGTGGATCCTAACTTTCCCAATCATGTGTGTTTACTTAAGAAAGCTTTGTATGGTCTTAAACAATCTCCTAGGTAGTGGAATATCAAGTTCAATACATGCATGCAGAAGTTAGGCTTTGTTAGGAGCTCCTTTGATGCTTGTTTATATGTGAAAGACCTTGATAAAGTGCTTGTTTTCTTGCTGTTGTATGTGGATGATATGCTTATTATGGGTCCTTGCATTAAGTATATTAAACATGTGCAATCTGCTCTCTGTGATAATTTTGACATGAAAGACCTTGGTGATGCAAAAAAGATTTTGGGGATCAATATCCTAAGGGATAGGGAGTCCTCTTCTCTGATCCTTCACCAGGAGCCTTATGTGCAAAAAATTCTTGAAAAGTTAAATATGTTTGGTGCTAAAATTGCTTCTGTTCCTTTAGATGCTCATTTCATGTTGAGTAAGGACCTTTGTCCTAAAACTGAGCCTGATGTTAAAGCTATGAAGAAGGCCCTCTATTGTAATGCTATAGGCTCTGTGATGTATCTTATGGTTAGTACTAGGCCTGATATTGCCTATGTTGTTTCTTGCTTGAGTAGATACATATCTAAACCTGAGCCTATGCATTGGGAGGCTCTTAAATGGTTGCTTAGGTATCTGAAACATACTTCCAAGTACGGTCTGTGTTTTACTAAGTGTGATGATGGTGTTGAGCTATGTGGCTTTGTTGATTCTAACTATGCTAATGATAAGGACAAGAGAAAGTCCACTGCTTCTTATGTGTTTACTGTGTATACTACTTTAGGCGATGACTTGTGTCATAAACTATTTGAGTGATCAAAAGATCCTCAAAACATTCTGTCACTCTAGGATATTCCAATCGAATCATCTTGACAGATTCTATTGATATCCATCTTTCATCGTCATTAACCAAGACTTGTCGAGCTACTTAAAAGAAAATAGCTTGACCTTATTCCTCAAAGAGCTTGTCAAGTACATGCATAATGCATTCTCGAACATTCTTCGTGGAATTATGTCGAGGAAATGGAGGACATGAATCATTGAGTATAAACTCCAAGCTTTCAGCGATGAGAATCTTATCCATTTTCGTTTCCGGTCTACATAATTTAGGCATTCGAGTTTACTTTTTTTAAGGATCGCAAGCAAATATTAAATGACATAATGAAGATTTGGCAAATAAACTTATTATCACATACTCATGCTCAATACATAATCGCAAATAACCACAAAACAATTATGTATCTTGCAACTGTAAAATTAAAATTTTGTACCCTCAAGCAGAGGTCAATACGCATTAAAATTTTAACAATTTTACTGGTCACAACACCGACGAATAGTCCAGAGACCACAGCACGGCATGGCCGCCAAATGTTGCCTAAGCTCGACCATCAGATTTAGCATTACAGAATCTTGTTTCTACAACACACTCCCATAACAATGCTCATGTGCTGATAACAAAACCAAGCTATCTCATAAATTCTGTTTGAACTTCTGAAACTTGTAATTTCTTAGGATTATTGTCCCCACAGCATGGGTGGCGATAATATTAGAAACTACTTTCTAGTTCATACTATTTATATTTGAGAAGTTTGCGATAATATTAGAAACTACTTTCTTATGAACTTGTTATTTCTTAGGATTATTGTCCCCACATCATGGGTGGCGATAATATTAGAAAATGGCTTCACAAATTTGCAAACCAATCGATGGAGACCGTATACAACGCACTTGTTGTAATCATCACTTAGATATTTTAATATGGTTTTTGCATAATTATCACATAAGCAGATAAAGCAGATAATCCACTTAAAATAGATAAACACCAAATAAACAGATAAATTCATTTAATGCATGGCATTTAAACACACAGGATAATTATCGGCAATTATTTAATCTAGTCAAGGGAGAATCAATTAAATAATTAAGTTTTATCTTGGACAATGATTATCCAAATTCATTTAGGATTTATCAAGATAGTTTTAACTATCTAAATACATTTAGGATTATTCTAGATTTTATTTCGATAAAATCAAATCCTTCAATTCAAGATAACGTTGATCTAGGATTATCATTATTTAAATCGTACTAGGATATTACTAGATAGAAACAATTCCATCATAATCCATAAGATAAAAATAAAATCCTATCAACCAAGATTTATACAAATCTTAATTCTATTTAGAATAGACATCCAGAATATATCAAATATTACTTAGGATTTCTTAGATAAATAAATTTATCTAAATCCAATTAAATAAGGATTTTCTTATATATCATTAACATCCTAATCTATCTAGGATATAAATCTAAAAGATAAGGATAACTTGGATTAATACTTATTTTAATCCATCTAGGATTTGTCTTAATAGAAATAAATCTATTCAAATCCATAGGATACAATAAATTAATATAAATATTTATCCTAATTCATCTAGGATTTATCTTGAAGTAAATCCATACAAATCCATAGAATAAGAAAATATTATATTATAATTATTAAAATCTATCCAAGATTTATCTTGGAACAAATCCATATAAATCTATAAGATAAAGAATAAAATATTATATTATCACTATCCAAATCCATCTAAAATTTATCTATGACTAAATTCATATAAACCCATAGGATAAGAATAAAATAATATTATCATGATCTAAATCCAACTAGGATTCGCCTAGGAAAAATCCACATTAATCCATAGGATATTGATAAAAAAAAATTAGATTATTATTTTCCAAATATAACTAGAATTCATCTGGGAATAAAATCCATACAAATCCATAATATAAGGAAAGAATCTAGTTAATCCATGATTTAATTCATAATTAAATCTCATATAATATATAAAATCCACAAAAGATATATTCAAATCTTATTTCCAAATTAATCTTGAACACTTTCCAAAATTAAACTTCTGGGTTAGGAAATCCCAATTATTTTTGGAAATTCCTCACGGGCGTTGTGAAGTCGCGGGACGCGCATAGGAAACCCCTAATCTAGCACTCCGTCGGACTCCCACTGCTCCAGTGGCGGAACCACACAGTGCCAAGCCCCGCGCAAGCGGGGGCTTACCCGGCACCAGACCTCAAATCACCCTTATACCGCCGTGCTCCGACCGATTTCCGCCCCGGCGCCGCTGAGCGAGCCCTGACTCTATCTCGGCTGTAATTGTAAATCGTGAAATTGAAATTGGGGAAGAAGAAGAAGAAGAAGAAGAAGAAGAAGAAGAAGAAGAAGAAGAAGAAGAGGTGGGTTTTTTAGTTTTGGGCTACTTTTTTTTGGGCCTTTTTAACTTAATAAGCTTAATATCAGCCCTAGCTCCAAAGCCCTCACTCATTCAGCCCATTTTCTCACCTGCAGTGTGCAGACAACGCTCAGCAGCTTAATTGTCGCTGCTGCTAGAGTTCTCCAGCCGTTCAGCGGTTCCGTTCAGCTGCGCTTTTTGTGATTCAGGATTTCAGGTAAGAACTGAATCAATTGATGCTCAACGGGCGATGTATATAGACTTGGTATGCAATTTAGGGCTTTAGTGGCAGTGGCTTAGTGAAGGTGCTGGCAGCGGAAGCGCATGCAAAATAAATCACATAATAATCAGATCTATTTAGCAGATTATTTAGACAAAAGCTATTCGCGTAATTATCACATGTATCATGCTCATAACTTGAATCAATCATGTTTTAAGAATATTGAAACCTAAAACATGCTTTTCTACGGAGCAGAAAAATACCTAATTAATTCTCCAAAGAATTGAAGATGGCTAGCTTCTTCTCCACGTGATGCTTTGAGTACTAAACCACAAATCTTCTCTCTGGTTCCCGAACTGTATCCCAATATCAGTGTGGGCTGATCTTACTAGAATACTAGGACTTAAATAAAGAAGACAGAAGAAATCCTTTTTGGAATAGGAGAAGATTTCGAAAATCTCCTCAGCTTAGGAGAGGAATTTCGAAAATTACACTAATCTGAATTGTGTTGTTTCTGTCTCCTTTATTCTCCTATTTATATTAAGTTCCTTTTGGGCCCAGACAGGGATCTATGGAAGGCTTTGGATATGGGCTCATCCAATTTACTTTTTACTAATTAAATTGAACCCACAATTTAATATAAGTTATAATTGGAATATTACGAGCAGCCACTACAGAAGTAATATTGAACTCTCCCCATCCAAATCCGAAATTATAAGTAATCCGGGTTTCCGTTTAACTTTCATTTCCCGTGCTTAAGATTAAAATGTCCATTAATTAATTAATGTCTGCTATTGACTTAATTAATTAACTTCTTATTAATTCCAAGAGTGGACTTAGCATGAAACGCTTATTTATTATTCATAGAGTAATCACACTCCAACTAGCTAGGTTCCGAATAATAAAACCTCGTTTCGCGCTCCTCTTGAGGACATTATCAAACGAGACTCAGCTCGTGCACGATTCAATATAATAGCAATCCTAGCACCGCTAGGTATCGATCACCACTACCCAATATATCAGGATAATTGGGTTACGAAAAACCCGCACCATTTGATAAGTCAAAGTAGTGCATAATCAATACCGTATGCTCAATGCTAACCTACATTGATTAAGAAATAAATATTTATCAAGACCTCACCTTTCAGTAGATAGCCTAAGGCAAGTCTTGCTGTTAGATCCGTTCAGTGCTATACCACACCAATGTCATCTTATTTCAGTAAGGCTTAGAAATATGCGGACTGACATTGCAACCTTTCTCGATGGATAGTCCAATTCCATCTAGGTTGTGAAATTCATATTTTTCTTTGTTTAGAACTGACCGTATTACCTTAAAGTGGACGACGCCCACAACCGGTCTACTGAAACAAAGACTTAGACTTCGTTAAGTTAACTTATACATTTAAACATGCATTAACATCCATTTAAATGTAAAACATAACAACATTATGACAAAAATAATCTGTTTTATTCATTGGAAAATAAAATAAGAGTTTTACAGTATTCAATCACTCGAAACGTGATTTCTAGTATACAAACTCTAACACACTATTTATTATTATTTTTACAAAATGAGTGTGAAAAAGGAACCGAGACGAATTATCTGGAACGGAGGGAGTATTATTTTTGTTGATTGTAGCTATGCATCGGTATTTTTCCAAAAGACCAAGGAACAGTTCAACAACTACAAGTGCTTCAAATGATAGTAGTATTTCAATTCCGAATCCGATCATGAACCAAGAGAGAATTAATGTTGCAAGTGTTGAATCTAGTGCGGAAAATATAGAACGTGACCCGGGAAAGCGGATACCTATTATTGAGTATGAAGTCCAAGATAGGGACCGCATTCGAAGAGAATACATCTCGAACGTTCCGGCTTGTTCAATTTCAGCCCCGACTTGTTCAATTTTCTGGTTCCGCACTGCACTGCTCCGCAGCGTCTGCTCACTGATCGCCTGCCCGGCGTCACAGCTTGCTGTGTCGCTGTCAGGCCGCCACTCCTGCTGCTGCGTCGTTGCAAACAACCATGACATCAAACTGATTTCAGTGCTTGAAATCACGTCGCAATTCCAGAATCAATTCTCAACAAAACTTTGTGAATCAATACACTAGTCCACGTCAGAAAACAATCTTTGTGTACATACCATGTAATTATTACTTATTTGGAGAATTGATTCTCCCAAACTGCATCATACGACTTTCCTAATGATGTCATCGCTAGACCATCCGACGATATGCAGCTTCGGCTAGCGCCAGCTGCACATCCTCCGGTCTTCGCATTCTTGGCATTCTTCGTTCTTACGATATGTTAAAATATTCGAAAATAACAACCACGCAACGAGGACAAACATGCATTCAAGCAATTCACATAACATGAAATTAATCAACATAATCAGAGCCAAAAATTGGCTCTGATACCAATTGATGGGGTTTGGTGCCCCTTGCACAGCGGAAGACATGTACAAAACAAATAAATCAGATACGAATCTATTTGACCGATTATGCGATTAATCAATTCACATGTTAAACAAATAATTGCATGCTAGACGATTTTGATTCTCCAAAGAATAGTCGATTGCTCGCGCCTTCTCCACGTGATGATCTTCAATACTAGACCACGGATCTTCAT
>NC_062966.1:3897307-3914539 GCF_023119035.1 Salvia hispanica | reverse complement strand
CTGTAGAGTATTAGCCAAATCTCAACTTTAATGATTTCGATAATGAAATCTAATTCTAGATTTGAATTAATTCAACCACAACATTTAGACTATAAAGTGGAGATAGATCACTAACCTCCATCCATGCTTTTCTTGCATTGAAGAAGATGTTGAATCCACCTTTGATGATTCTCCTCTCCTTGACCTCAAGCCTTCTATGATTCTTTTAACGGATAAAGAATCAAAAACTTGTATATAAGTGTATATATATATATGTGCGTATGTACTGTGACTTTTCTGAGTATATAACTCGTTCTGGATTGTCTGTCAAATGCTGAAACCATCGCACATATTTATACACATCCAAACGCCGTGAGTTAAGAACCACATCGTTATTATCTATTATTTTTATTATTGAGTCTTTATCAGTATTAGTACTAATGTAAGTATTACCTTGTTATGGGGCAACTATGACATGTTTTTGTCAATGCAAGAAATGTCAGGAGTGGGGTCACGATTCAAGGAATTGCGACAAATTCAAAGAGAAAGAAAAACGGCGGTCTAGAAGAGATTCTGAAGTTTGATAGCTTGTATTCTTTATTTTTTTTAAAAGTAACTTCAGTTCAATGCCGGGTTTTTTGAAATTACCCAGTTCGTGTTTTGTATGAGACATTCTGGTATTCAATAGTTTTGTGTCATGACTCGAATAGTGGATTATTATTACCCAATTGACCCCTTAGTTTCCATGACTCAAATATTCGTTTATTATGACCCAAAAGGGGCTGACAATGTTTTGGGTTGTTGTTTGTTTATTCTGTGTTTGTAATACTTTTGTGTTTATTTTGATATGATAAAGACATTACAAGAATTGTGTATTTCGCTTCAGTTTATTTGAAATGAACATTTCGATCAAAATGGTATAATACATTCTGGTACTCATTAATGTTATGACATGACATAACATTATGTGTTCAAAATTATATTCCAAAGTGCCAAATCTTCTCACTAAATTATGTGTTCAAAATTATATTCCAAAGTGTCAAACAAATAAATTCATATTTACAACATTTTTCAGCAATGTTTACGCTTGCTGCCGGTTCCATTGCTTTGGTATTTGCCTCCAAATTCGCTGCAAAAAAACGAGGTTAATTGTGCGGCCTACTCGTCAATAAACAACAATGGTGTAGTTGAGATATTAAGTTATGATTTGTGTTTACTCATCTTTTTCAAAAGCTGCAGAATTCATAACATCTTTTTCATTTCCTATCCATTTTTCAAAAGCTGCAGAGGTTTTTTTTATGGTGATGTATATGAAGAATCAATAATTTAGTGTTTAACATTTATACAAACAAAGCATAATAGTATAGCCTTTTTCCATCAAATATATCTCATGTATGTCCTATTATAATAGTAAATCACATCTGTCTTCATTCATTCTTCAGAAAACAGAGGTACATAATATACATACATATATGTTTAACCTGGATACCAAATCCAAGTGATTAGTGACGAACTTTTAAAAATCAGATTATGAAAAAACCTATGAACAAAAATCAGAGTGTACAAAATGAATTCAAAAACTTCATTCCATCAAATAATAACCCAAAAAAATGTATTCGACATACCTTTCTAGTCCTTAGGTTTTGGGCGGTGCCTTCGTCTTCACAGTATTTCGTTGATAGACTAGGTTACAGCCGAACAAAGGATTTGAATTTTGGGTCAGATTAGAGTTGAGTTTCGGTCAGACTGTAAAAAAAACTTACAAACCTTTTTCGTCATGAGGCGCGGTCCGAGAAGATCTTGTGTCCACCATGGTTGGAGAAGATGCTCCACAATCGTGCTTGACAAGTTGCGTTTTGAAGTCGATTTTGATGCCCAGACGAGACCCTCTTCGCCGATAATGTGCTTAGAGTTTTGTAGGGTTTTGGTGAATTTGATTCTCAGACGATTTGAGTTCTATTTAGTGGAAATTGTAGGGTTTCTGGAATTTGTGATGAATTTTTGGTGAGAGAGAAGGAATTGAATGGTGCGGGAACCAAAAAATCAACTTAATAGCATTTGGAGTAATTATCCCAATAAATCAGCTCTTAAAAAACGGAAGGACGGTTCATTATATTTGCAATTCCTATTTCACCCTTTCATGACACAGAACGCTCCTATTATGACCCAAAGAAATGGTTGACCAATCCATATCGTAGCCATTCATCTCCAGATCTAACGGACCATATATGGTCTGTATTTCTATACTTAAGGGCTTCTTTTGGTAGATGAAAACCCTATATATATATATATATATATATATATATATATAGGGTTTTGATCTATAAAGACCAGATTTAAATTCAGAAATGTAGAACAAAGTCATACGTTGGGCATTTTTAGGTCATAGTTAGTTTATTTTTAGGTCATGCTATGTTAGCATGACCTAAAATGATCTTAATATGACATAAACCCAAATCTTATAATATGACCTAAAACTACTTTATTATGACCTTCCGTGTTTTGAGTTAATTATTGACCATTAGATCATCTAATCCTAGGGCCAAGATTTGGGCTGCATTTCTGGATTTAAATGTATTCTTATTTTGATCATCTCCCTATATATATATATATTCAGGTCATTATATATATATAAATGATAATATGGATGTATTCAGGTCATTATGCTAAGTATTTGTAAAACATAAAACAAATCCCAAACCATTGATTATTTCAATCTGATGGCCGAATTTTATGCCATGTGTAATTAATAATATTACTATAAATAAAGAAAAGGTTAGTTTAGGTATAATACTCATTGCAGCGGTTATACACATCCCTTGATTTTCTCCATTCCATCTTCACGTATATTTCATCCTTTACTTTCTTTGATTTTATTTTGATTTTCTACCATTATTCTGATCTTCTATCTACACAAAATCACGCATCTTCATATTATCATTAAATTTCAGAAAAGTCGCGCAATCGCATATTATCATTTATCTTCATAAACTCTTCATAAACTCAGTGTAATAGGAGTTGCAACCATTTTTGTATCTACCTAGACGTTCTGATATCGATTGTTTTTTCATAGTAAAACGACGATGGAAGAAGGTATGTCGCTGTTTAATTTTAGTGATCATATGTGTGAATTTGAGTTGAATGTATGTTAAACTGTTTTTGTAATGTGTGCCAACATGTGTTTAATGTATTCTATTACTCGTTTGATCAATTCATATTTTCGAATCATACAGTTAATGTTGTGCCTGAATGTTCAGCAGAACTAAAACCTATTGTGGGTTAGTGTTTCCAATCACTTGATTTTGCAATTGCTTTTTACGATGTGTATGCTCGAGCAGTGGGTTTTGACACACGCAAACAAGGAGTAAAAAAAGTAGAAGGTGTTACTATATGGCAGTATATTGTATGTACTTGTCAAGGTAAGAAGAGGACAGAGGAGGAGGATATGGTGAACGCCAGACATGGTTTCACGCTGAAAAGGAGACGTTTATCCTACCGGTGTTGCTGCCCAGCGAAGATATCACTTCGTTATTTCTCCGAAGGCGGACGTCCCGGATATAAGATTCATGAGTTTGTAGAGGCACATAACCATACCATGGTAGAGGTGCAACATAAGCCATTCATGACTATAAATCGAAAGTTGACTGAAGTGCATGAGAAATTCATTTTTGATTGTTCAAGGGCTAATATCGGCCCCACGTTGACTTTTAAATTCCTGAAAGAGGTATTGGGAGGCTACCAAATGGTGGGGTGCACCGTCGGGGATATACGTAATGCATCTCGAGACATTAAAGCTTACGCTCAAGGTTATGATGTTCAGATGGTGTTGGACGAGATGCGTAGGAAGAAGGAACTATCTGATGCATTACATATCACAATGAAGTTAATAGTGAAAATCAGTTGGTAGCCTTATTTTGGTGCGATGGTGTCTCGGAAAGGAATTACCACATGTTTGGTGACATCATTGCTTTCGTCTCGACTTATAACACCAACAGGTATTTCATTCTGTTGATTTCGAAATGTTACATTATATTCAATATTAGTTACATTGAAATTAAACAATATGCTCTCCTTACGGTTGTACATTATGCATAGTTTTTTTTACATTATTTTTTATGGTTGGACATATCAGGTACTATATGATTTTTTGTCCATTTACTGGTAAGGATAATCATGGGAGACCTGTTACATTCGCTGCTGGTCTAGTTTCGAATGAGAAGACAGGTGCATTTGCTTGGTTGTTTAAACATTTTATTGAGTACATGGGTGTCGCACCCAAAATGAGGGTCACGGACCAAGATTTGGGCATGCGGTCAGCTATTGAGGATATTCTAGTTGGCACTAGAAATCGGTGGTGCATGTGGAATATAATGCACAACCTTTCGGACAAAGCTCCGAAGAGGCTCCTCACAGATGAACATTTCAAGAAGGATTTCCATGCTTGTGTGTGGTCCGAATTACACGAACCGGAGGAGTTTGAAGAAATGTGGGATGCAATTATTGTAGAATATGGTCTAGAAAATGTGGGTTGGTTCAAAACCATGTATCGACATAAGAAGTATTGGATACCTGCTTATTTTCGGGATTTTCCGCTAGGAACGATGATTAGGACCACATCTGTTTCTGAGTCTGAAAACAGTTTTTACAAAATCTTTCTGAAGCCTCGGTTAAATCTTGCTGAATTCTATTTGAGTTTCAATAATGCGTTGGAATCTCAACGTAATTCTAATGCAAAGTTGGACTACGCAGATTCTACTCTTGTGCCAATTTTGGCCACTGACCAGCCTTTCAAAAAGCATGCATCCACATTTTTTACCGACTCTATGTTCAGGAGAGTGCAGGAAGAAATTGTGGAGGGTTGTAACAGATGTCGGATTATTGGTATGTCATCCGAATGTGTGATTGATTGCTATAAAGTAGGTGACAGCCACCGAAACACATTCGTTGTGACGCATGACAAGACGGACCAGTCTTATGTGTGCGAATGCAAGTTGTTTGGCAGGCAAGGGTTTTTATGCTGCCACATATTTTACCTATTCAAGAACAACGAATTGAAGGTCATTCCTGATAAGTACTCTGAAAGCAGGTGGATAAAGACGCCATTGGCAAAGGCTATACATGGATACACGGCTGATGTGTTTCAAAACACTGATGCCCAAGATGAGAAATTGATTTTATCAAATGATATGACCTCTATTTTTTTCAGTTGCCTTGCTAGTTACCAGTCAAATATGGATACATTGCGCGCTTTTGCTGGTGGTATGGGAGATCTGAAGACTAGTATAGATACTCATTCTCCACCTATATCTGCAGCTGAAAAAAGAAGGATGGTTGAAGAGTTTTATGGAATGGTCAGACCAGAAGTTGTTGAAGTTCACCCTCCTGACGTTATCCAAACAAAGGGGTCTTGTAGTACAAATAGCAAGCGTATAATTTCAAAGAGGGAGAATGCTATAAAGGAGTACAACAGACCTTTGAGGAGATGTATGAATTGCCTTGAGATGGGCCATCACGATTCCCGGAATTGCCCAGAAAACGCGAATGGTAAGGGCAAGGAGAAATGTTGAATGTATGTTCATGACGTCGATCCAAAATTATGTTTTGTTTGAACTGTCGTATTTATGTTTTGCAATAAACCTTTTTTTCGAAAGAATTGAATGTTCCAGATGATGTAGCTAATCAAGCCGAAAATGCACCTTTTTATATTACCAAAGACAATGTAGCTAAACAAGCATAAAATGTAGCTACACATAAAAAACAAGCATATAATGTACCCAATCATCGAAAAATTTGGTAGACACTATACTGTAGTTTATAACCCGAATAATGTATTCAGATATGTATCACCATACACATAACACAGCTACGAAGCCAACACATACTAAAACAATGAAAATTACTTTCTCTGATCCAATTAATTTTGTACTCACTTGCATCTTGGATTGCTTGCTGCTTCAAAGTCTTACCCTGCTTCGCCATTTTCTCAAACTCCAACTTACCTATTCAAGAAGGATTACAGAGTATCAGTTAAATAATGTAGCAAATGTTTACACATGAAACGAGACAAATTCAGAGCAGACAACAACAACAAACTATAATTTGTACAGTATAAAAGCCACCTTTTATACACACCTATTCGAATACAAAAACATTAACCATAACCAAAAACAAAATGAGGTTTATGGACATACCCTCATGCAAGGCAAGTGCCAATCTTGCGGATAATGGACAAACTTTCAAATGAATGACAAGAAACAACAAAAACACAAACCAAATGCACCAAAATCGTTTCAAAAATATTGAAATTGAGACCGCAATGTAAACCCAACTGGCAAATAATACTACCAAATGTTTCTCACCAACACAAAAAACAAGTCTGTGTTCACTTAAACAAATTTCCACCAGATTCGTGGTCAACTACTCTTACCTTGTTCGAATCACGGCTGAACCGTAACCAGAAAGCCGCCCCAGATGATAAAATCAACACCACTACGCCAAATAATGTACAAATCTGGAACGATGCCAAACAAATTCGCCGGAGCCGACGAGTATTGAGTTTCGATTGTGAAATCTAGGGTTTTCGATTATGAAAGGGGGAGGCGGGTTGTGAGTTTGATTTGAGAGAATATGGGGAGACGGAATGAAGAAGTGATGGAGAGAGAGTGAAATGTATCGTGGGTTTAATTACAATCCCGAAAATTATGGACATGCAGTTGGAACGACAACAATTAATTGAAATTCTGCCATTTTTGCCCTTATAATGTATCCGAAAATGGGTATTAATGTAGCACACTGCTTTTAAATCTACGCCATCCGAAACTATCATCTAATGGATGATGTTAGTGCTGTGTTTAAGACTAAGGGGGGTGTAAGGACCCTAATGCACCCTTATATATATATATATATATATATATATATAGGTGCGATCATATCATAACTCATATTTATGTGATAACCTAATAACCCTATCATTTTATGGGTCAAAAGTATCATTTTTACTAAAAATGATATTTATACACGATAAAATGATATTTTTTCAGCATGCATAAAATGATACTTTTATTCCATAAAATGATATTCTGTTCCATAAAATGATATTTTTCGTCCATAAAATGAGGGTTATTAGGTTATCACCATAAATATGGGTTATGATATGATCACATCCCTATATATATATATATATATATATATGAAAATATTACTACAATTTATATATGATCAAATATTGTACTCCTTTCGTCCGATAATAGAAGTCACATTTGGTCTTGGCAGAGTTTTAAGAAATTATGGCCACTTTTTAATATTGGTTTTATAATAAAATGTGAGTGAAGTTAGTTAGTGGAATGTGAGATCTACTTACCATTTATAGTAAAAGTGAAATGTGACTCTTATTGTGGGACTGACCGAAATGACAAAATATGACTCTTATTTTGGTACGGAGGGAGGATTAATTATACATCACAAAAAAAAAAAAATCATATATTACTCTAAAAGATAAATTTAGTAACATCAAATATATACTATTATACAAAAACGATTAAATAGTGTTTCATTACATATGTAAATAATATATATCGTATACGAACATTAAAATATATTTGAAGATACAAATATACAGTAATTAAAATTTAGAAATGATAAACATAATTTTATTGGTGGTTGATAAATAAAATTACTATATTATTACACATAAAATATTTAAATTTATACATAAATTGTAAAATGATAGTAATTTATTAGACTATAGGAGTATATAATTGCAACAGAAAAAGTAATTAAAGTATTTTAAGTGGAGAAAGGGTCTCACCTCATTAGAGAGAGCAAGTTACCAAAATTAGAAAATGCATATTCTTATGGGACAGACTAAAAAGGAAAGAATGCATATTCTTATGGGACGAATGAAGTATATATTAAAGATTTTGCAAGTATTATAATTAAGTATACATTGTTAATATTAGATATATAGATACTACTATATAAAATTATGATCATCATCACCATCATCCGGTTTTTAAAACACTGATTCTAGGGCTAAGCTATGATCATCGCCATCATCATCATCTAGATGTCATTTGATCGAGTTTTATCATCTCACAAAAAATAAATACAGTTCCCTATTTCTCTCTTTGTTAGTTTGGTTTATTGCGAGACTTTTCAGGTGTACTCAGTGACGGACGCAGAATTTTTATGGTGGGGGTTCCAAATCGGTATTTCTAGTACTACGGTAATTTTTAGTGCCGGTCAATTATAAAACTTAGAGGTATGTGTAAGGTGATCGTTGATAGATGCAACGTCAATAAATAAAAACAACTTTGTTGAAAAAGAGAGTTTTTTTAAAAAAAAATTAAGTAAATTATTGAAGAAAAGAAAGACTTAAACTAAATTCTTAATATCAACAATGTAAAACGTAAAATAAAAAATGATATAAATAGGAATACATAAAATATAAAATAAAGAAATTAATATAAAATGAAAGAAAATATAGTGATTGCTCTAATGGTGAGAATTGAACTCTCAAATGTATATAATAAATATAATAAATAGGAATACATAAAATATAAAATAAAGAAATTAATATAAAAATGAAAGAAAATATATAATTGCTCTAATGGTGAGAATTGAACTCTCAAATGTATATAATAAAAAAAAAAATTTGTAAGAATCAAACTCAAAATCAAATGTAAATAAAGAAAATAAGGACATTTATTATTATATGTAAGAAAGAATCATAAAAATAGAGTGATAACTCTTAATAATTAAGAGTGGAGCTTAATATAAAATGCCTTTCTGGGAATAGAACTCTCGCTAGAACTCTCGCTCTCACCAATCTCAGCGTTGAAGGCAGTGTAGGAAACCAACTGCGCTACTAAGATAATTGTTAAAAACACTAATATACATATACTAATACCGAAAATTTCTGAGGGTTCCATGGGTCCCCTGGCACTTAGTAGATCCGCCATTGGTTGTACTCTTTGGCTTGTCACTATTTTGGCTTGAACATTTAGCTTATAAAAAAAAGGTAAAAATATGAGAGATAAGAGAATAAAGTAGGAGAAAGAAAAGAAGTTTAGTGTTGCCAAAAAAGAAAATGTCTCATTTAGGTTGGGACATAACACGCCTCACTTGTGCATGAACGAAGGGAGTATATATGAGATCTTTAATTGCATACAAATATCACTTCCTATCAATCAAAACCTATTGTGATATATTAATACAACGTGGTATTTTGGTAGTTGATGCATAAATCAGGTATTCAGATTCTAGGTGTCACAAGCACTAAGTTTAATAATTATCCCTAATATTACAACTTAATTACAAGATTACAGTTGTAGTTATAGTACTTTTGAGTCGAACCGCGGGGAGAAGTCATGAGCTTGTTTAATCCAGTAATTAAATAGACCAAAGTATATAAATTAGATTTTGGGTTTGATTGGAATTATCTTAAAATGATTCAAATAAAAAATAAAAAAAGACTTCGCAGCCAAGAAAAGATTGTCACTCCAAGCAATTTATTGTTAGAATTTAGTATATCAAAAAGCATCTTTTGTATGCTTGTTGGAGTATATATATTATTTTTTTTTTTTCAGTTTTACTATATTTATAAGAATAAATATTTTGCTACGACGTGTTTTGCTTATGTATTTATAAGATGTTTTAAGTTACATTTAAATCCATGAAAAACAAAATGAATCTATGTCTTTTGCATAGTAGACTAGTTGTCAGCGGCATTAACAGATCACTAAGTTAGCAAGCTGGCCAATCCAACGACTCGGTGGCACAATCACGCACTCTGATTCATTAGATCTCTTCATCTAAGCTCTATTTTACGTCGTGTTTCTCCTATAATGAAAATGACATATTTTGTAAGTCCAAAACATATAAAACCACTTAAAAACTAAAGGAGCAAAAATTGTATATTTGATTTGCATCATATACCCCTAAATTTAAGTTCGTGCTCGTCCCAAGCAAGGGAATTCATATGCATTGTGGTTCTCTCATGCATTTCAACACACATTCGACTGACATATGCATCACAGATGTTTTTGATACTATGACATACTCTAAGAGCATCCATAATGGTCGGCGAGCGACCGGCTAGCCGATTCCCGGCGCTAGCCGGTCCGCTCGCCGAACCATTGCAATCGGCGAGCGTGGAATCGGCGAGAAATTCGGCGAGCGATCGCCGATTCCCGGGCGCTGGCCGATGCGCTCGCCGATCCGCTAGCCGCCATTGTAGGCTGGCGATCGGCGAGCGATCGGCCAGCGCAATTTTTTTTTTAATTAAATTTTCGAAACACTATATATACGCGATTTTCACGTCATTTTCATTCGCACCACTTGTTTTAACGAGTTTTCTCTCTCTCTTAATTTCTGTACAAGAGCTACAATGCGAAATGAATAACAACAACGAGTCTACTCCAGCGACGAGCGGGACTCAAACTCCCACGGTACCCATGGGAGCTGGATGGGGGCTAATGGGTAGGTACTATGGCATGTACCCTTGGCAGCAGATGATGCCGCAGGGCGGCGGGCAGGGGATACCGGGGATGCAACCCGGTATGCAGATGATGCCGGGGTGGCAGGCGGGGGTGCAGCCCGTGATGCATGGGATGCTGGGGGGGGAGGGGGTGAGACAACGTCTATCGCCCCACTCTTGATTTTTTGACTGCGTCTTCCCACACATCGACCCCAGTGGAGACTCAATTCACTGGAGATGAGACTTTCTCCTTAGAGGAGTTGTTGGAACAAGTCATTCGATACGATGCCACTCCCAGGGATACAGTGGGAGTCAGTCAGGGGCGGGGCCAGGGTCGGGGCGCATCGAAGAAGAAGAAGGGAAAAAAGGTGGTAGGCGAGTCGTCGCAGCCGGCTGATAGTGTACGGAGGAAGTGGACGGATGATGAGAACGCCGCGCTGTTAAAGGCTTGGATCTCTGTTTGAGATGATCCCCTCGTTTCGAACAATCAGAGGATTGTCAACATGTGGGCTAAAATTGCAGCAACCTACAAGAGGAATTGCCCGCATGGGAAGGCATACACCGGGGAGGAGTGCCGGAAGGGGTGGGAGCGAATCAGGGTTGCGGTCTCCCGATTTGCGGGCTTGTACACCAACGCCCTCCGCATGAAGACTAATGGCCAGACTGACGAGGATTGCAGAAGGATAGCGGAGAAAGCCTTCCCCGTGCCGGGGCTGTATAAGGAATTCACCTACTGGTGTTGATGGATTCCGAGAAGTTCTGGGCGGGTGTCGATGCTGGCTGGCCGAAGAAGCAGCGGCTGAACTATGACGGTGATTACAGCGATAGCAGCGGCGGTTCCCACGACCTCCCCGAGGATGTTCAGGAGTTCCCGTCCCCTCCATCCTTCGCTCGCCGCACTCGCCCGATTGGTCAACGGGCAGCGAGGGAAGTCGCCCAGGGGTCCCAGGAGGTCCAGTCGGCATCCCTCCCTGTTGGCAAGTCGACAACCGTGCTCGCCTTCTACGCGCGTCAACAAATGCGTAAACAAATGCACAAGATCTTAGCTGAATGGAGAGAGGCAACTGACCCGTGGAGAAGAGGTTTCTTCACTTAATGCTCGAGAGTATGCGGGTCGATTTGGATACCACCGAAGCACAGTTGGGGGGATCAGATGTCGGGGTCCCGGGTGGCGGCGAGGACGGCGGTGAGGACGGCGGCGACGGCGACGAGGAGTAGAGTGGGGCGGGGGCTCGTGTGTGGAAGCCCGGATTTTTTTTTATTATGTAATTTTTTTATTTTTAGTTAATATCCTTTTTTTATTTAAATAATATTAGCGAATTTTCCCGTATATGTGTCGTAAATTTAATTCTGTATTTTGTGTTTAATTCCGTAAATTTAGTTGTTTTTTTAATAGTGCTGATGATGTGGCTAGCCTATGGCTAGCCTATTGCTTGTTTAGTTGCTTGTCCTGATGATGTGAGAGGAGGAATTTTAATGCTGATAATGTGGCAGGAGGAGTTTGTGGCTAGCCTAACATATGGCTGGCCTATTGCCATTGTGGATGCTCAAACACTCTCAAACTTAAAAGTTAAAACTCTCACCAAGAATCACAATCACAATTACTTGTCCTCACAAAACATCAAGTGACCATGCATGTCATAACAAGCAAGTACAAAGTACAATTCAAGTCGTCGTCTTCAACTCGTCAAACAATGATTACAAAGTAAACTCGTTCATTTCAAATCAAATTTCATCACAATATCAAGTGCAATTCAATACAAATGAAGCACATTAATAAGTGAATCAAAAGGTCGTTAAATTATGGGATAAAGTGACATAAATATGGAGAGTATGCTAAAAGCTACTCCAAAATTCTGAGTACTAATTCTTTCTATGCATCAATATTTCTTGATCTTACACCCGAATCAAACTCCTCCAAACCTTAGATATTCCCACATGACATTACAACACACTGAAGTTCTACTTTTGTTCCAACATTTTTCTACACCACGATTTTTCAATTGATTGGTCATCATTTACAAAAGAAGAACTTCTTATACTCCCCCCATCCCAGAAAATTTGTCCCGCATTTCCATTTTCCTTCATCCCACAAAATTTGTCACATTTCACTTTTATAATTTTTGGTAATGGACCCCACATTCCACTAACTTATATTCACTCGCATTTTATTATAAAACTAATATATAAAATTAGTAGGACCCACATTCCACTAACTTTGTCAACCCACCTTTCATTACAATTTTTAAAATTCATGCCGGATCAAAACGCGACAAATTTTGTCTGCCGGATGGAGTATTACTCCCTCCGTCCCAATAAATATGCAACATTTGGTTTCCGACGCAGGATTTTATGCAGTGGTATTTTGTGAGGTAATGAAGAGAGAGTAAAGTAAAAGAGAAGAAAAAGTAAAGAGAGTGTTGTTTCCATTTTAAGAAACGTTTCATTTTTATTGGGACAATCTAAAAAGGAAAACGTTTCATTTCTATTGGGACAGAGGGAGTATTTGTCTACACTCTCTCTTCACTTGGAATTCTCTCTAAACATTAGAGCATCCGCAGCGGTGTTCGCTGGCACAGACAGCATCCGTGCCGCTGGCGCGGTGCACCGCTGCGCTCAATCCGCTGGCACGGTGCTGCTCAATGCATCGAGCATGTCCGTGCTAGCGAGCACACTGACGTGGCGCAATTCTATTCGCCAACGGTATATCCGTTGGATTTTCCTATTTTTTTAAAAAAAAATCAAAAATAATACCAAAAATTTTAAAAAAAATTTGGATTCCCAAGAAATATAGCCGTTTATTACCGCTTTTTTTATTTTTTTTAAATTTTTTTGAATTTTTTTTATCCCAAAAACATCTATAAATACACACATTCATCATTCATTTCATAAAACCCATCTACATCTTCACTCACTCAAACCCTCTCTAAATTCAAAAATGGATTTCAACGAACTCATTGTGGAAGCGGAGCGCGAAGACCATGAAAACTATGAACAATATCATGCAGCCTATGAAGCCTACGTCGCCGCCAATACCCCCACCCCTCCTCCTCGACCAACAAGATCAACTCGCCGCTACATCCCTCGTGATTGGGAGGGAGCCAACGAAAGGCTCGTTACCGACTATTTTTCCAAACAGCCGCGGTTTCCAGAAGATTACCTTCGGAGTTGTTTTCGCATGTCAAAACGATTATTTATGCGTATTGTCAACACATTGTCCGCCCGTGTTGACTACTTTCAATCACGTAAAGACGCAGCCGGTCGACAAAGTCTCTCGGCGTTCCAAAAGTTTACTTGTGCCATCCGACAACTTGCTACTGGGCATATGGCTGATCTCTTCGACGAGTATTTGCATGTGGGTGAGTCAACTAGAATCCTATGCCTAAAATTTTTTTGACGGCGTTCGTTCTGCTTTCGGCGAGGAATTCCTTCGGGCACCCACCACTGAAGATTGCCAACGGTTGCTTCATCTTCATGAAACAGTCCACGGTTTTTCCGGTATGCTAGGTGCCATTGACTGCATGCATTGGAAGTAGAAGAATTGTCCGACTGCTTGGAGGGGGCAATACTTAAGCGGCCACAAAGGCAGCGGCCCAACGCTTATCCTTGAAGCGATCGCCGACTACCCTATGGATGTGGCATGCATATTTCGGTGTTGCCGGATCCAACAATGACTTGAACGTGCTCTATTTTTCACCACTCTTCAATGATGTTTTCAATGGTGTAGCACCGGTGATCGACTTCACCATCAAAGGAAATGCATACCACATGGGTCACTATCTAGCCGATGGTATCTACCCACAGTGGTCGACTTTCGTGAAGACGTTCAACAATCCGCAATGTAACACCCTAACCCAATTAATTTAATAATTAAATAAGTAATGCCATATTTCGGTACATGTCTCAAAATTTAAAAAAAAAAGAAAAAAAAAATCCGTAATCCTCTTTTCATATACATGCATATCAAGATGTATCATTTTACTTAAACCCAAAAAGAAAAACATTATATAACATCTAGACTTAAATCATCAATCTGTTTCCAAAATCATGATATACATTTTTTATTTTTTTTACATACACACAACCTGTACTATTTGCAAAATATACAAGTTTAGCAAAAGATTAGGAAGTCATGTTAACGTCTACAGTTCATTACACTTCCAAAATGTGCCACATTTAGCAAACCCCAAAAGGATTACCCAAAATGCAAAAGTTTGGCTAGTAACCCGGCTTGTGCAGCTATAAAACAAAGGAGCTAGTCTGGTCTACCTAATCTGCAAGATGAAACGAAAGGGATGAGCTTCCACAACTGCAGTTGTAGAGTCTGATTTCCAAAATTAAGTAGATGTTATGAAACCTATACATTCACTATTTTTAAACAAGAAGCCATTCCAAAGCTAATATCATCACATCCATATACATTTCTTGATATTGGAAGTAAACAAATAAATCATCAAATTTAGATCCTCATCTTTCATATTTCGTTGAATTTATCAGATCCACAAGTTAATGATAACCAGCCACTCAGCTTAATAAATCAAGCACTAAATATTTTACAAATATTATACAACCTCAAATGCTTATTGTGAGACCAGGATACACAAGTCGGCAGATAATTAGACTACCCATGAGGGTGCATATATCAAATCGGTTACAGATAACAGATAACAAACGATCATCAGATCAAACCACCCACTTAGGATGCAGACAGATCAGAGCAGACAGATCAAACCACCCATTTTAGGGTGCAGACAGACTAGAGCAGACAGATCAAACCACCCATTTTAGGGTGCAGACAGATCAGAGCAGACAGATCAAACCACCCATTTTAGGGTGCAGACAGATCAGAGCAGACAGATCAAACCACCCATTTTAGGGTGCAGACAGATCAGAGCAGACAGAACAAGCCACCCATTTAGGGTGCAGACAGAGCAGACAGATAATCAGATATCCGACGATCCTTCCATATCATACATATACGAGTTAACTCCTTCAATATCATCAAATCTCATGTCATACTCACATATACAATTCACATATTATATCACCAAAATATTCCTAACCCAATCACATAAACTTAATCCAGTTATATAAAAAAATTACTATATAATACACTACCTCGAAATCCAAATTACTTTCCTGGATCACTTTGTTCTTCCACCTTCTCTTTGCTCGTGTCGATACCACCTTGCAATATGTAATCTTTATCGATGCCAACGCTAAAATAATGTAAGCATAAAAGAAATTCTCTTATAGTCACTTTTAGCTGCTAATGCATATAGCTATGAAAATAATTTTATCCTTGTTCAAAATAACCACAGTAGCTTAACATAAAAAAAAACTCCCTTTTATCCATCAACATTGTCCCAACATTAAGAATGAAATCCCAAATATGCAATTCCATCTTACTGTGAATATCTTCCAATAAGAATACATAAAAATCGTCTTCTCTCACAATTAACTATAGGCTGTCCCAAAAATGTGTTCTACTAAGAATACATATTTCTCAAACTTTGGATTTAAGTCTTATAAGAAAAGTAATTTCTCAAGGCAAAACAAATTTAGCAAAGCAAAGTTCCAATATTAATGAGGATTTCATATTGTCCCTTCATTCAAACACAGATACCATGCTTAACAATGAGATTCTATTCACTCCTCAAAAAGAACTTAGTAAAAACTATTAAACAATCAGAGAATTAAATTTGAATCTAAAATTACTTAAAATCCAAATTGGGGAGAACCAACTTATGAATTCTAGCTTTAACATGAAGCAGAAATTGAACAAATTTGAAATGTGAGGGACTTGCTTACACAAAGGGAAGACAAGTCTACTCTAACATTGTCGGAATCCGGCGACGGAAGTTGCCGGAAAGCCGACGGCGACGACAATGCAGAGAAGAGATGGTGTTGTATGTGGGTGAGTAGAGAGATGCTAAGACAAAGAGGGAGACGAGGGGAGTTTGCTCAATTTCACCTGAGGAGCAGCCGTCGATCCTTCTGTAACAGTGGGAGTGAAGAAAATGTAGAATGGGATGGGAGAGACGATTCACCCCAATTCTAGAAGGGAGTAGAGATAAAAATCTTTCACCTTTCCAAATTCTTCTTTTTTTTTGTCTTATCCCCCCCCCTTTTTATATATAAAATTTCATTTATTCTTTCTCTATTTCTAATAAAGCATCCCTCACCAAAAATTTCACCTATAAATAAAAACTATCTCCACACTTCTGGTATTTAGTACTCCATATAATTTTTATGCTAAACAACACAGTAACTGAAGCGTGCAGTGTGTTTAGTGATTGCTCTGTCTCTTCCTAGTGCTTGTAAACTTATCAAGCCTCCTAGATCCAGCGAATCGACTAGATCGCAGGGTCTAGGAACTCTCGGAACTGGAGAATCTCGGTCGTTGGATACACAGAACACTCCTTCAAAACCCTCAACCACGAATACTAAAATTTAGCACAGGGAAGTAGGGATCGATCCCACAGAGATGGATGCGTAATGATTATGCATAGAGATCTGGAAACTATTTTTTTTTTGGTTTGGCTGCTGCCACGCATTTTTTGGGTTGAGGAAATTAAACTAGGTGTGGAAATGAACTCTGCTATGCTAACAGCTAGATCTAGGCAGAAATGAATATTGCTTGAAAACTAAGACTAGACAATCACTAGATCTAAAGACTCGTAACTAATTTACCTAGACCAGGGAATTTAAAATGCAAGTGGGACCCAAAGCTGAAAAGGTAGATACGGACGAAAAGAAAAGCTGCAGAATAACTA
>NC_062966.1:3865288-3897207 GCF_023119035.1 Salvia hispanica | reverse complement strand
CGATTCAACATTGTAAATGCCTCGTCTCGGCTGTGGTACGTTAAGAATATTGCCGACATCATGTACACGTGTATTATCTTGCACAATATGATTATAGCTGACGAAGGTCTGAGGGCGGCTAACTTTAACGCCGAGGATGAAGCCGGAAGCTCAACCGTGAGTTCTCCCCCACCCATATGTGTGCATACGATGGTGGGTGAGAGGATCGAAACAAGACACACAATGCGCGATAGCAGACGCCACAATGAGCTACAAGAAGACCTAATCAAACACATTTGGGCGAAATTCGGCAACGCGTAGTGGATTTTTTTAATTTTATGAATTTAATTATGTAATTTTAAATATTTAGGATTTTAATCATGTAATTTTAAATTTTTAGGATTTTAATTATGTAATTTTTAATTTATTTTAACTTGTAATAGTAATCCGGGTATTTTTAATGCATTTTAATATTGTGGAAATGTTTTTCTTTAAATTAAATAATGAAATAGTGGGACTCTTGAGTATGGATGTGTGTGTTGTGCTCTTGCCTAAGAGCAGAGAGTAAAAGTGGATCCGGACCCATGTCCATGTTCTTGCCAAAAAGCACAGATGTGGATGCTCATATAACTCACCACCAATTATCACCAAACACGATCAAAACAACCACAAGTTAAGAATCATTTTAGCACTCAAAGGTGAAACGAACTATATGGAAACGGAGGACTCGGCGCGTGCATTCCATAATATATGTGGGCTTTGTCAATTCCATCGACTCCTCTTTCCTGTATTACCTACATGAAACAAAAACAAATTATTTAATTTAATATAATACTCTCTGTGTCTTTAAATAATAATCTTCTTTCTTAATTTTGATCTATCTTAATTAGGTCACTTTCATTTTTGTTAAGGTTTTCTTTTTATGAAATGGGCTTATTCTTCATTTAAAATACTCTAATTACATTTTCTTTTTATATCTCGTTTACTTTTATCAGTTCTGTAGGAGTACCATTAAATTAATGTTGTCCCCAGACACTTCTTTTTAGGATATCCATAGCGTATGATATTGTTTACTTGCCTAAAATTCATGCAAGTCATATGCATATCTTAAAATTGATTGAAGTATTAAAGCAAATCAATAGTTTAATATTTCATCCCTCCATGAAAAATAGTCTCATTTTTTCACTTCGAAGTGTCCATAAAAAATAGTCACATCTAAAAATAGAAAAAATTTCTCAAACTATTAACATTATTCTCACACATTTTTCTTCTTTTTTCTTTCGTACTTTATCCATTTTTTCCACTGTTGTCTTGTATTTTATATTTTTATTCATTTTTCTTCTTCGCTTTTATTTTATCAATTTTTATTAAAAGCGTCCATTCATGAGACTATATTTGATAGATGAAGGAGGTAATTAATATGCAATTTATAATTGATATACAAACCTACCATTTTACAAATTTTACCAATTAATCGACAAATTACCCATTTTGTTATTAGTCAAAGATCGTGAAAAAATCAGATTTGAATTAAAAAACAATTTAATAAGGGGTAGTAATAAATAAGTATACACATCTGAAATTTTTGAAAACTATATTTTCATTAATTATAATATATTTAAAAAATATTATGATATCTTTAGGGGTGAATCGGTACGGTATATAGATTGACAATTTTATAATTACATAAATTTCACAAAATAAAAGAAAGATTTAGTACTCAAACTTAATGTTTGTAGTATTACAAAGCAAAAATATGGTGTAGATTTTTTACCTAAATTATTCACATGATATATAGATTTATGAAATGGGACAAACAATATCGGACGGACCGAAATGGAAAAATGGGATAAACTATCTGGGACGGAGGGAGCAGCTGATTATTTTGTACATAGCAAATATAAGATGTTGATTTTCGACATAAATTATGCACATGGTATATAGATTGACAATTTTATAATTACATGAATTTCACGAATTAATTAAAAGATTTAGTACCCAAATTTAATGTTTGTAGTATTACATAGCAAAAATATGGTGTAGATTTTGACCTAAATTATTTACATGATATATAGATTTATGATTTTATGATTACATCAATCTCACCAAAATATTAAAAGATTTAGCTCCAAAAATAATGTTTTAGGCTCTATATAAACACAAACTAACATTACATTATTTACAATCAATAGTAACGAAGTTTAGATATCAACAACATATATGAAGATCAAGATGCAACAATGTATTCCTCTGAAATTTCTTTTCCTGGTTATTCTATTCTTTCTCATTCCAGGTTTGAATATTTATACGCTCTTAATTTCAATATATTGTTTGTTTGATGATCTTAATTTTAATATAAATCTTACATTTTATGCAGATGAAAGAGGATTAGTATTGCGCGCTGAAGCAATGACTTGCACAGATTCCTTTGAAAGCCCCTCATGTAGTCAACAAGGAATCACAGCATGCTCAGACTGTTTGAAACATCCTAAGTTGAATTCTGTTCGATGTGACACAAGTACCATTCCATACAAATGTGTTTGTGGGTTCGAGTGTCCACCATAGTTGATTTCAATATTCATATAATAAATGGTCATGTATTTTGATAGTATGATTTTAGTTTCTAACTTAGTTGATTTCAATTGACTTATTTTTTCTCTTTTTCAGTGTTGAGATAAATCAATTATGGCGTGTAAAATTATTATTTTATACTGAAATATGATAAGGTCAAGTTATTTTTTGATCCGCAATCAAAAGCAAAAACATATAAAAAGGGGATTTTGTCGATCAAAATTTACAATGACTAGCCCTTTAAATATATGCAAAAACTACTTCTAGCATGCAGCATGCTTAGTGAAGCAACACCCGACCATATATCATGCAAAATAAAAATCGCACATATAGCTAGGAATCATACTTCAGATCTAATTAAGAAGGTGATATATAAACTACAAGTTCTCATATTATTCAGTGTTAAGAGCTATCAATATCATAGCCTTCCTCGGAAATGTCAATATAACAATTTATTGTTCAATATTATTTTGCTGATAATATTATTATTAGGCATAAAAATTAGCACATATATTCAACTCAAATTAGTAGCGTCTGAATTGCACATAGTTATAATAAATAAAAATAATACTTACATCGAATTGTTTACTCGTTTACAGTTCAGACCAATATGATCAAATTTATGATTGGCCAAGTTGAGTAATTATTGAAATAAATACGTTGCTTTAGAAATAAAAATAGAAAAGGAATGTTATCAAGCAAAATAATCTTTCGTTAATATATGAATATACAAATAAGAACGAAAATAATGCTACAAAATGCATATTTTCCCAAAATATTAGATGGTATTCTGCAGTATTACATAGCAAAAATAAAGTGTTGATTTTCGACCTATATTATGCACGGGGTGACATGGTATAATGTACATAGATTCATAGTTTTAACGATTCTATCATTCCCACCAAGAATCTAAAATATTTAGCACCAAAAATAAATGTTTAGCCCATTATAAACAAAAATTTACATCATATCATTTACAAACAATAATAAGCAACTTTAGATATCGATTCGCATAAAAGATGAAACAATTTATATCTGTGAAATTTCTTTTCCCGGTTATTCTATGTTTTCTCATTCCATATTCGAATTTTTATATAATATCAATATGTTTTCGTTCGACAATCTTAATTTAATACATTAGTCTTTTATTTTTGCTGATGACAGAGAATTAGTATTCAATTCAATACAATTAATAAATGAGTATAATTTATAGCGTTTAAATTTAATATGAATTATATAAGAACAAATTTATTGGATATCACATTTCAAATACTCCGTCCACCCGACAAGAATATGCACTTTTTGTTGGGCACTAGAGAGGTAGAAAGAAAGTATAATTAGGGGGTGTTCGGTTGTCAAGATTAAATCTCATGATTAAATATGTATCATGTTTGGTTCATGACATTGAATCATACAACTTAATCCTAGATGGATAGTCTCATGATAATTAGTCATAGCCTCCCCCCTTCAACTAAAATAATCCCACAACTTAATCTTAGATAAATAGTCTCATGATTATTAGTCATGGCAACCGAACGCCACCTTAAAGTATTGTTAGTGGAGAATAGGTCCCACCTCAATAGAGAGAAAAGAGTTTAAAAAATTAGAAAATGCATATTTTTGTGAGACGGACTAAAAAGGAAAGAATGCATATTCTTGTGTGACGGATGGAGTATATAAATAACACTCAATTCATAAACTCTGGGTTTATTAAAGATGAAAGAAACAAAAGACTCATTTGATTGTTTCTCAATCAGCGCATTTGTTTAAAGTCGTTATCTAAACACCAAAAGACTCTTCATGCCCTTCTCCTTGATCACAACTTTGTCATCATCAACTCGAAAATTAACTCAGTCTGCTTTGGTCTCTGATACTACTACATCTCTGGTTGCTAAAAACGTCATGCCAAAGAGGATAGGCATGTCCTTGTCCTCTTTCATGTCGAGGACGATGAAGTCAGCTTGTAGCACGAACTTTTCCACATTGACTAAGGCAGCCTTGATTATACCCCTTGGCTAAATGATCTAGTGGTCAGCCAGCTGAAGGTCAATGTTAATTTGTTCGATTCATTCCTCAAGACCACCAATTGACCTCATTATCTTCAAAACCATCAATGATATTTCCAAACCTTGATCCAGTAGGCACTTAGGAAATTTGTCTCCAATCTTAAACGAGATCAACAATTTTCGGGGCCCCTCTCTTAGCCGGAATTTTTCCTATGATCACTTGCGAGCAAAATGCACTCAGTGCCACTCCATCATCTAGGATTTTCTCTTGATTTGCAATAAGGTCTTTTAAAACTTTGAGAACTTTGGCAAATGTAAGAATATATCCATTATCCACCAAGGAGCATCTACATTCACTTTTCTTATAAATTCATCATCCAGTCAAATCCTTTCTCTTGTACTGTTTTCTTTTTCTTATCGATCACAAATGATGCTGATGGAATGAAATCAGACGGCCAAAGATATACGACTCAACTATCATAAGATGACTCAATTATCATAAGCTGGGATGAAGGGATTATTAATATGTTTAGTTAAAGACTTTTTAAATGAAGTTGAAAGAAAAACTATGGATGTATATTAAAGGAGAAAAGAGAGGTGTGAAGTTCCTTTTTATCCAATTTTATTGAAAAGCAAGATCCGATAGAGTTGCAACCATTCGACCTCAATGTGCACACGTGAAACGAATTACCCACCCTGCATTTTCCATTTTACTATTACTGACAATTCCAAATTTCCCCAAATAAATTATCAACTTATATATATTAATCAAGTATGCCATAATGCTTATATCATTGTAACAAGTCAACGTGTTTCAGATACAACTTGCAAAAATTTCCCCACTTTTTTTTGTTTTTTAATTCACAGTGTTACTGCTCATAAATGTTTATCATAGAGTAGTATTTGATATAAATATGATTTTTAGTATTTTTGCACTAATTTTCAAATATATATAGTTATTTACAAAATGCCCCTTATTAAAATTCTCCAAATTACCCTATATATAGTTTTGTCTCTTCTTAATTCTCTTTTTTATTTTATTTTTATCTTGATTTAACTCATTTAATATGTTTAGCAAATATTTTATTGCTTATTCCATTTTTTGCAGTGTTTGTTGTCACGACTCTCACACGAATCTATATCCGTCGTTCATGTTATACCCATGCCAAAGAATTATGTGGATATATCACTTTTTGGAAATATTTAATACCCCCTCCGTCCCTCATAATTTGTCACCATTTAACCCGATACGAGTTTTAAGAAATGTAGTAGAAAGTGGAATGAAAAAGTAAGTGGCGGGTGTGTCCTATTTTTATATATTAGTTTTATAATAAAATGTGAATATGTGAGTGAGAATGAGTTAGTGGAATATGAGGTCCACTACTAAAAATGGTAAAAGTGAAAGGTGACAAATTTTTAGGGACGAACAAAAATAGAAATAATTGATAAATTTTCTGGAACGGAAGGAGTAATATTATTTCCATTTGCTCATTTCATTTGTATGTAGTTTTTGCAGATTAATAATAAGTAGGAGAAAATATTTTAGTAGAGAGTTGATGAAAGATTGTTAGAGAGAAGGGAATATGAATGAGGGCGGTGGGACCCATGGGACGCGGTGGTACAACTTACCAATGCACATGCACACTCCGTGGGTGGAGTCTAGTCTAATTCTCAATATCATCCAAATCCCATTGCCGCCTTTTTTTAATATATAAAATTACAAATTAGAGTTATTGTTCTTTACTACTCCCTCCGTCCCAGAGAAGTTAGCACACTTTTCTTTGTAGTTTGTCCCACAAAAGATGTCACATTTCCTTTTTTGGAAAAAGTTCTCTCTCACATGAATATAAAAATTATATTTTCTCTCTCCATTTAACACACAAAACAAAACCTCCTAAAATTCCGTGTCATTTTCAAAGTATGCCAATTTCTCTGGGACGGATGGAGTATTATATTTATATAGGAAAGCATTAGTATTATTCTAAATATTCGTCCAAACCCCATTGAAAAACAAACATGGCCATGTGAGTGGCTCAATGGACCGACCACCGACACCCCCACTTTCTTATTTTTTTCCTTTAACCAAAACAATTTTTATTTTTGCTTTTGGACATGTGTTTGCGGGGTATAGCAATTATGCTATTTTGTTTTACCAATCAAGAATAGTATTATATGAAATATTTTGCTCTAATGAACCCTAAATACTTCTTCTCATCCACCATAATTGAGTCATATTTTTATTGAGTTGTGTTAATTATATAGACTATAGTAGTATTATTTTCTTTTTATGGTTAAAACCAACATACTTAATCTCTATTACTTTATTTCCTTCGTCCAAAAAAAATAGTCTTATTTGTATACGCCGTGAATTTTTATTGAGATATTGGTAAAGTAGATGAAGAGAAAAGGCAGATTAAGTATGAGAGACAGGATAAAAAAAATGGAAAAAATATAAGAGATAAACTTTCCATTTATATAAATGAGACTATTTAATGTGGACATCCCAAATTTTTCACGGACGGAGCGACTATTATTTTCTCTTATTTTACTCTTTTTTCAATTTTATTTTATTTCCTCTCCGGATTTACTTAATTTTTATTCATCTACTTTATTATTTTTCCTATTTTATTCACATTACACTTAATTTTTCTTACTTTATTCTTTTCCATGTAAACTTTATTCCCATTTTATTTAACTGACCAAACACTCTTTCCTCCTTGTAAAAAAATGTCCCAACTACGTAGCAACAGAAGGAATACTAAAAATAAACCCAATCCAAATTGAAATTCAAATTTGCGTACACGACATGTTAATTGTACGCGTATAATGTTTTCCTTCGGCTTGATTAAGGGTTTCTTTTTCCAACTTTATTTGGTCTTAATATCAATTTATTTGTAAATCAGTGTGAAGACAGCAATCAATATTTGAAAAAACATTCGCTAAATCATTTCATATGCTTCATTTTGTTGACTTTTGCTTCACCCTAATTCAATTCAATTTTCCAAGTCTCTATTTTTACAGATCATAACAATTTGACTTTTCCTTTTTTTCTTTTATAGTAGTAATGACTAATATTTATAGTGTAGAGGCAATCTGTACCGCACTCTATCATTCACTTTACTCTTTAACACCATTCCTCTAACTACCCAAAACTTTGCTCACATTAAATATTTCCCTTTCATTTCATTTCATCACTCACTCACAAAACATAAACCTCCAAAACAAAAAAACATTCTTTCTTTCTCCACCACAATGCCATCTCCGCCGCTGAGACTAGCGGCTCTACTTCTGTGCTTGGCCGTCGCCGTCGCCGACAGCCCCTACAGATTCTTCCATTGGAACGTCACTTACGGCACCATCTCTCCTCTCGGAGTCCCTCAACAGGTTCCTTTTTCTTCACAAAGTTGATATTTTTGACAAATAAAAGCTTCCATTTTTGCCATGTTTTCTCCATTTTGTGGACAACCCTTTTTCAGTTGCTGAAAAGGGTATTCGAAAATGGTGCTTTCTTGAAATTTTATGATAATTATTTTAATTTATGGTGCAGGGCATTTTGATCAATGGCCAATTTCCGGGACCCGAAATTTACTCTGTCACCAATGATAACATCATTGTCAATGTGTTCAACAGCTTGAACGAGCCTTTCCTGATTCATTGGTAAGAAATAATCCAACTTTATTCATCACATTTTCCCTCATCTTAGCTACACTACTTTTTTTTTTGCAAATTACTAAACAAATCACGAAAATTAGTCTATTTCTGTACTTTTTAAAACTGGATGGATAAATCACCAAGTTTTTAGAATTTTGCAATTGTTTATATGGTTTTTGTTGTGCGGCAATCAACAATTATCTTACCATTGTTTCTTGGTAAACCACACCAGGTTGTTATGCCCCACTGTCAGTTTGTCTATGTAGATAAATTTGGTTGTCACATCATCGTGGGTTCGTTACAAAATGATGTAAAAAAAATTGCAAAATTATGAAACTTGGTGATTTGTCTAACTGGTTTTTTTTTTAAAAATGTGACTATTTTCATAATTTATTTGATAATTTGCCATGTTTTTTCATATATGAAATGATTGCCTAAAAACATTCCGTACAATTTACTCAAAACAACAGAAAACATTCCAACAGATCAGATCCATCCGTATGTCTTATTTTCATTTGATTAATAAACTCTCTTTCTACTTTCCTTCCACATTAAGCATCTTATATAAGTATATTGTGACCTTTTTAGTACAAATATCAAGTTTTGGGGGGGATATATTGTTTTTTTAATTTTATACACAAATATAGTATTCTAATTAACATGATTTTAATTCACCTTGAAAAGTAGTACTACTATTAATCTTTTACTCTATTTAAGAAAATTCCCTCACGTCAACTGATATATAAATGCAATTCGAGGGCAACTTAGACTGTAATTAATTAACACGAGGGCGGTGGACACACGCATCCCTCTATCTCTATGTATATCACAATAAATTCTTACCTGCTAAAAATGATACCTTCACAATAATTTCAGCAGCTTAAATCAAAATTAAATTTTGTGATAAAAAACAGTTTGAACATAGCTGTATAACAGTTTGTAATTTGTATTTATAATTAAAGCCAATGGTGGGATAAATAGGCACATGGATTTTAAATAATATGATTGAATGAAATCACATGGGCTGTTACATCCTAAATTTGTCTAGATCCACTTTTTCTCTTGCCTCTCTTTATTCCTTATTGTCAATTGTAGCACATTGTAGCTAACTACTATAACTTTTTATATTATCAAAATTTAGTGGACTAGCAAAAAAGTTGCCAGCTCAAAACAATGTGTACATTGATGCTAGTAAATAAATCATGTAAAATAATTAAGTTCCTATCCTAACTCCAAATATTTAACACAACCCCTATGATCCATTTTTTGCTTAAAATTGATATTTCCATGCATGTATAAAATTGATTTTCAATACAGTTGGTTAAAGTGAAATTTTTTATGTGTGTATGAAATAGGAATGGAGTGCAGAATAGGAGGAACTCGTTCGAGGACGGCGTGATCGGGACAACGTGCCCGATCCCGCCCGGTCGGAACTCCACATATATTCTGCAAATGAAGGATCAAATAGGGAGTTTCTATTACTTCCCATCTTTGGCAATGCAAAAGGCTGCTGGTGGATTTGGAGGCATCAGAATCATGAGCAGGCCTCTAATCCCAGTCCCATTTGGTCCACCAGCAGATGATTTCACTCTCTTAATTGGAGATTGGTACAAAAATAATCACACTGTAAGTATCATTTTGGCTCCTAATTTTTATTTGCTATCTCAATTTCCAGCTCATCAAATGAAATTTTAAAAAAATGCAAGTTGTCACATGAGCTTACCAATCATTATCAATATATGAGACAAATACATATTCATCCAAAGTATTAAATATAAAACGACACTCAATTTTTGATGTTTTTAGGAGGGAATAATTCTTTTTTCCCACGATTTTATCATTTGTGGATTCTCATCTTTTAATAAAAATTTTTTTTGTAAAACTATTGTTTAAAGTGTCGGTACACTTGGAAAGGAGAAATAGTAGAGAGTGGTTGATGTCTGTGATCAAAAGTTTCGGGTTTGAGTCCATCGTGATATAGCCTTTAAATTTTAATTCATTTATGGCCCATATGTTTATTTCAATAAAAAACAAAAGGTGTTTATTTCATATTGTTCCGTTTCCACTCATTTATGGCCCATATGTTTTAGTGGGCCTACCCAATTAACTTCTTCCTAGTCCATGTACAAAATCTTCTGACTTGTTATATGAATCTATTGCTAACGGTTTTAAAAAATGTTGATTTTATTAATTTCATAATTGACTTGTCATTTTCCACATACAAATATATATAGATGTGTGTGAAATGGGAAATAAATGTAATAAATGTTAGTACTATTGTTAATAAAGTTACACCAGTAAATAAAGGCTTATTATAGTAATTTCTTAATTAGAGCCAACAATACAAGGTTGTTGGATAATTTGTAGACATAGGCATACTATTTAACTGGAAAGGCATAATTAAAGTGAAAAAATTCTATGTTATGCAGATCTTGAGGAGACTTCTGGACAGGGGGAAGAAACTGCCTTTCCCCCACGGTGTTCTGATCAACGGGCGCGGGCCCGGGGCCACGGTCTTCACCGTGGACCAAGGGAAGACGTACCGCCTTAGGATATGCAATGTGGGACTTCAGAACTCCCTCAATTTCCGCATCCAAGGCCATAAGATGAAGGTGGTCGAGATCGAAGGAACGCACACGCTACAGATCAGCTACTCGTCCCTCGACATCCACCTCGGGCAGTGCATGTCCGTCCTGATCACCGCTGATCAGCCCCCTCGGAACTACTACGTTGTCACATCCACCCGCTTCACCTCTCAGGTCCTCACCAACACTGCCTTCCTCAAATACTCCAGCTCCAACACCCCCGCCTCCGGCCCACTTCCCGGGGGCCCCACCACTCAGATTGACTGGTCCATCAACCAGGCTCGCTCATTGAGGTACCCATACATTGACACCTAATGCATACATATTTTATTTTCTGCGTCTGTCATTGACTATAATGTGTTCTCATGCAGGACTAATTTGACTGCAAGTGGACCAAGGCCGAACCCGCAGGGGTCGTACCACTACGGCATGATCAAGACCGTGAAGACGATCAGGCTGGCCAGCTCGGCCGGCCAGGTGAACGGCAAGCAAAGGTACGCCCTCAACAGCGTGTCCTTTGTGGCGCCCGACACGCCCATGAAGCTAGCCGACTACTTCAAGATAGACGGAGTGTACCACCTGGGAAGCATCTCTGAAGCTCCCAACGGGGCCGGAATACACACGGACACATCGGTCTTGGGGGCCGACTACAGGACCTTCATCGAGATTGTCTTCGAGAACTACGAGGACATCATGCAGAGCTACCATCTCGCGGGCTACTCCTTCTGGGTAGTAGGGTGAGTTCGATAACTTTTGTTTGATAGGGAAGACAGATAAAGCAAAATATGATAACACACATTTTAGATCATTTTAAGTCAGATAACTCCAAGATAGATGAATTATCTGCCCTACTACACTGTCCCTTAAAATATGTATATGCTAACACAGAGAGTTGATGTATGTGTGCAGAATGGACGGAGGGCAATGGAGCTCAAATAGCCGGAACCAGTACAACCTCCGGGATGCAGTGTCCCGTTGCACGGTGCAAGTGTACCCGAGGTCGTGGAGCGCAATCTACGTAGCGCTAGACAATGTGGGGATGTGGAACTTGAGGTCGGAGTTCTGGGCGAGACAGTACCTCGGGCAGCAGACGTACCTGAGGGTTTACACGGCGTCCACCTCGTTGAGAGACGAGTATCCGATTCCGAAGAATGCTCGGCTCTGCGGCAGGGCAAGAGGGAGGCACACTCGCCCCATATGATATATAAGGACTCTATGCACTTGACACTACTTGTTGCTTCACTCTTTTCATGGACTTAATGATCTCACCTCGAGCTCACATTCTTTCTAGCTTCAACTACTCGGATCTCTGTTTCTTTCTTTTTCATATTTATGTATGAATTTAATACAATTATATATAGGTAATTGTTTCTAGTGGAAATAAGCAATAGCTGCATTTTAGCATTGTTTTACATCCTGGATAAATGGACAATCATAAAAAATCATACTCCTATGTGCATGTGTTTATGAGTATCAATGTGAATAATTCGTATTTCTAATTACACATCATACAAGTACGCAGATCCAAACAATAAAAAATAATACTCCCACTCCCTAATAACAACATTTGAAATTGGACAGAGTTTTAATACATTGGTAAAGTAAGAGAGAAATAGAAAGGAAAAATAATCAAAGTATTATTAGTAGAGAATGAAACTCATCTCGTTAAAAAAAAGGGCAAAACATATACATAGGTCCTTGTACTTTGATTGTTTATTTCAATAGATCCTTGTACAATTTTTTTCATCTTAATTGGTCCTTGTACTTCCAGATTTTATATCAATAGATCATTTTTAACAGATTATATTTAATCCGTTAACTTCACCGTTAAATATATTCCACTTCATCAATTATTATTAAAATAAACTCCACATCATATCTTATTTAATGAAATCCGCATATAATTAAACATACTACACCCTACCCTAGGTGAACCTCCTTTAAATAAATTCCTAATTAGCCGTCATAAGTATTTCTCCTATGAAAGTTCTTCTTCCAATATTCAATACGCTTTGAAAATGCAGCGCAGAGATTTCCAGATTTGTCATCTCCTTTAGAAGTAGGAACAGCTGTTTTGAAGCCGGAACAGTATCCCAAATCTCATTTAGAAATTTCATTGAACACATTGATTGCATTATAATTGGTTGCATTTTTATTGCAATCAGCAATCAATTCTTCGCCACAATTATGCAATTACAAGGCTCCTTCCTCATCTTCTTTCTTCATCAACCAAAAATGGCACAACAAAATGAAAGAAATATTGAGCTTCTAGCAAGTCTCCTCCTTTATCTTGTGTGTATATTTTTTGGGGCATTGGTCTTGCTTGTCTTCAACACGCAGAGAGAAGAAATTATTTTTGTTTGATTATATGGGCTAAAAATTATTGACGAAGATTGATAATCGTAGGTTAGTTGAAGGTGGAGTAGTTTGAGTATTACTTATTGTTTGGATATAGAGATATAAATCTGAAAAATGAAATTTGAATTTCTTTATAAAGGTTTCTTTTTTTATTTTTATGTTTTTATTCCAACTAGGATATTATGTGGAATATATTTAAATTATTGATATACGACGTGTTATTTTATAATGGAATAGTTAACGGTCCCGTTAAATAAGGATAGAAATATATAAAATATAAAAGTACAGGGACTTGGTAAAACAAAAAAAATGTATAAGGACCTATTGAAATAAACAATCAAAGTACAAGGACCTACATATGTGTTTTGCCAAAAAAAAAGTCTTCTTAAATAGAATTAGTCTATTTTAGAGGGACAGAGAGAGTAATATATTCTTGTGCGATTCATTTTATTGTTACGTGACAAATCAAGATTAACATATATTTATGTTCATATCATTTGTGAAGTACCAATATAATTTGATCAGAAAGTCTTAATATGTCCACCATAATATCAATTTCTTATTACATCCTCCATGTCCCATTAGAAATGAAACGTTTTCCTTTTTAGTCTGATTTATTAAAAATGAAACATTTCTAAAAATGGAAACAATACTCTCTCTAGTTTTTCTTTTCTCTTACTTTACTCTTTCTTCATTAACTCACAAAACAACGCTACATGAAATCGTGTGACGAGAGTACTCTATTCTTCATAATTCAGGTAACTAGTCTTGTCTCTATTCTTCATAATTCAGGTAACTAGTCTTCCCGTCCAGCCGCCGCCGCCTAGTCGCAGTCGCAGTCGCGACAGCCTCCATTTATGTCGCCGGTTGTGATCCCCCCGGCACACACTCGATTGACTAGAGAAAGCAGATGACTTTATTACTTGAGCAGGGGGACAGAATTATTCAGTGAAAAAAGATGAATAGAATCTGTTCACAATTTATTATGCAATCCCGATTGAATTTCGGCGACGAAAAGAGTAATCTTGCTTAAACCATTAGTGGATTAGACCTGAGAGCCTTCTTCAGCAAGGAGACATGAAAGACTGGGCGCACAAGCGATCCCTCTGGTAAATCCACTCTTCCTACTCTTGCTATCATGTGAAAAACCCCCAATTTAAAACCTCAAATTTTCAGGTTCTTGCGCAAGGGCACATATTTCTGTGGAAAAGGTTGTAACTTCAGGTAAACCAATTGTTATAGCTCTATCTCTTTAATTGGGATAGAAATGTGATCTGGTTTTGATTAATTGCAGCTCGTTTGGCTCGAATTTGGTGGATGCTCGCTCCATCAAGACTGGTTTTGACTTAGAGATCAGCCGGTACAACTTCCAGCTCAAGCATTTGGTTGCACAGAGCAAGCTCTCCGAGGCAAGCAAATTGTTCGATGAAATGCCCCGCAGAAACATATGCTCGGTGAACATGATGATCTCCTGTCATGTCAACTCAGGCAATCTTTCTTACGCCCATCAGTTGTTTGACGGTATGGGTGATCGGACTGCGGTGTCGTGGACGATTCTCATGGGGGGATACGCACGAAGTAATAAACCTATGGATGCTTTTAATCTTTATGCCGAGATGTTTAGGTCGGGGATGAAACCCGATCATGTGACTGTGACGACTCTTTTGTCGAGCTGCGATGAGACTATGACTAGAAATGATGTGCACCAGGTTCATTCTCATATCACTAAATTAGGATTTGGCTGTGACCTTGGTGTTTGTAACAGTTTGATTGATGCTTACTGCAAATCTCGAAATCTTAGTTTAGCTTTTCAGCTGTTTAAGGAAATGGTGGCGGGGGATATCATTACTTATAACACGTTGATTACAGGGTATGCGAAAGAAGGGATTCGTGAAGAAGCGATAAAGCTTTTTTCAGAAATGCAGCATTTTGGTTTTAGGCCGTCAGATTTCACTTTTGCGGCCCTTTTACACGCATGTGCTGGAATGGATGGTGCGACCCTCGGGCAACAGGTTCACGGTCTGGTGATCAAGACAAACTTCCATTGGGATGTATTTGTTGGCAATGCGCTTCTTGATTTTTACTCCAAACAAGATTGTATGGAAGATGTGACGAAGCTGTTTGATGAAATGATGGAGTTGGATGGTGTATCTTACAATATTGTCATCACAAGTTATGCGTGGAACGGAAAAATTGAAGAGGTTTTCGAGCTATTCAGAGAGTTACAGTTGAGCAAGTTCAGTAGAAGAAACTTTCCCTTTGCAACTTTGTTGAGTATAGCGGCAAATACGCAAGATATAGAGATGGGAAGGCAGATCCATGCGCAGACGCTTTTGACAACCGCTGATTCAGAGAATCAAGTAGGGAATGCCCTTGTTGACATGTATGCCAAATGTGGCAGATTTGATGAAGCAGATGTTATATTTAAAAATTTGGCTAGCAAAAGCTCGGTTTCCTGGACAGCAATGATATCAGCCTATATTCAACTAGGCCTCCATGACGAAGCGCTTAAGCTGTTCAATGAGATGCGAGGGAATGATGTCCGTGGGGACCAAGCAACATTTGCTTCTATTTTGAGAGCTGCAGCGAACCTGGCCTTAGTTTCACTTGGGAAGCAATTGCACTCGTGCATCATTGGTGCTGGGTTTATGTCAAATGTCTTCTGTGGTAGTGCACTCCTAGACATGTATGCTAAATGTGGATCTTTGAAGGATGCGATCGTAGTTTTCAGAGATATGCCTGAGAGAAACACGATATCATGGAACGCTCTGATATCTGCATATGCTCAGAACGGAGATGGTAAAGCCACTCTGAGGTCCTTCGAAGAGATGGTAAAGTCGGGTCTTCATCCCGATCCTGTTAGCTTTCTTAATGTTTTGACTGCCTGCAGCCACTCGGGGCACGTTGATGAAGCATTAGAGCATTTCAATCTCATGACCCAGACTTACAAAGTTGTTCCAAGGAAAGAGCACTATGCCTCGTTGATAGATGCACTATGCAGACGGGGCAGATTTAAGGAAGCGGAGGTGTTCATGGCCCAAATGCCGTTCACACCAGATGAAATCATATGGTCGTCCATTTTATATTCATGCAGGATCCATAAGAATCAAGAGTTAGCTAAGAAAGCCGCAGATGAACTTTTTAAGATAGATGAGCTTAGGGATGCTGGTGCCTACGTTACCATGTCTAATATTTATGCAGAGGCAGGAGACTGGGAACACATGGCGAAGGTGAAGAAGGCTATGAGAGATCGTGGAGTGCAAAAATTGGCTGCTTATAGCTGGGTTGAAGTTAAACAAAAGGTTCACGCCTTCACTGCCAATGATAGGACTCATCCACTTAGTGAGGAGATTGCGAGAAAGATAGACATTTTGACGGAACAGATGGAAAAGGAAGGCTACAAGCCTGATGTTAGTTGTACTCTTCAAAATGTGAGTGACGAACTAAAAGCAGAATCACTGAAATATCACAGTGAAAGGCTGGCAATTGCGTTTGCACTCATAACTACTCCAGAGGGATCGCCTATACTGGTGATGAAAAACCTAAGAGCTTGTGTAGACTGCCATGCTGCTATTAAAGTGATCTCAAGAATTGTTAAACGGGAAATTACTGTTAGGGATTGTAATAGGTTCCATCATTTTAAAGATGGAGTATGTTCGTGTGGTGATTATTGGTGATCTATATTCCTCCGCACATGAATGGCTATACCTTGGTTTGTTTTAGCTCAACCCATTAGCTTCCTCATTTGAAAGAGCAATAGCGACGTCAAGGTTATATCAAGCTTCTTGGTGGCTGCTCAGGTTTGATTTTTCTCTCTTATAGGAGTATTATTTTAAGTGTTTCGAATCTCTTTATCGGTGCAGTTCTTGCCCATACTTGTGTAATGGTCAGTTTTGCATTCTTGATATAGATTACACTGTTGGTGTTAGTAAAATTATAGTAGCATATAACACTTTGATTGGTTTGATTTTGTTCTATAGCTAATTTGGAGAAGGATATCGTTATCGTTTTATGAGATGTACATGTGTGATAATGTTAAGCAATAATATTGTTGTTAACCTTGATTTCTATTTGATTATTGTTGTTAATATGTTTTAACATTTTCTTGTTTAGAATGAAATTATTGGTTTGTACCTTCTTTTTTTTTTTGTCCTCCTGGCAACAATAATTGTTTTTTGAATGAATATGCCTCAAAACTAAGTTGAGTTGGCGACTTTTGAGCGAAATTTTGTGTGGTGTGAAGGCTATCAGTGGACTCAACGACGTGTAAGTACTTGTCAAAGATGTCGAGAAGATGTATGAACTATGCCTGCCCTGATGGCAAGTTGTCGCGAAATTATTGTTGAAAGTATTCATCATCAGTCCAATGTATCTGCTATGCGCAAGAATAACCCTCAGTGCATGCTAAAACAACGTCCCAAGTTGTCTGGCCACCATCGCGGTTGCTCGACAAAGTAAACTTCGAAGGCCCCTTTCCGCACCAAGCTCTTAGTCACAATGGACGTACACGTACTGATGGGTTGTTGGTGTAGGAACCGCTGGAGGGTTCACATAGTTCTATTGAGCTCGAAGTGTTGTTATAATTGGGATCCAGACTTTGAATTGAAAGAGAAGATGGATTTGGATGTGTATGAATATTGAATTATTGATGGGTTTAGGAAATATTGGAGAATAACAAATGAAGAAATGCGAATATTTGATCAAACTAAATTACTTCATCGCGTAAATATTAGATTGCGTAATCGATCAAACTAATTATTTCAACGAAAATGACAAAAAATAAAATAAAAGAAAACTGATTTACATCATTATCTAAATGGATAGATATTTGTAAATCCCAATAAATATGAGTATTAAATATACACACACCTTTCTCAATTCAATTCCTTTTCCTTTCTGCAAATTTTGAAATTCATCCATGGCTGGAACATCAGAGACTGATCCCAATCTCGTCACTTCATATCAATTCCCGCAGGTACAGTTATTACTACCTTTCTCACTTCATTTTTTCCCCCTCCTAATCCGTTTTTGATTTCATGCCCTGATTTTTGGCGATGAAAACACTCAACAGTTGACATACAGCTATACGGAAAGGTAGAGCAGCGCTAGTTTATGAGGAAAATGCAATATTGTGGTTTGAATTGCTGATTGGGTTGATGAACAGGGACGCTGCATTATATGCGCTTGGTGTTGGAGCTTGCTCCAAAGATGCGGTTGATGATAAGGAGCTCAAATATGTCTACCATCACGAATCCATTCAGGTGCTTACTTTTACTGACGAAATACATTGCTATATAAATAATTTTACTTTTAGTCAAATTTATTCGAGTTTATGCATCAATCACCGTATGATCCGTGGATTGAAAATAGTGGCCAACGTTTCACTCCATTTTGTCCATTTTGTTAATATATACTCCCTCCGTCTGCCATTAGGAGTCTCATTTATGAGCGACACGGGTTTTAAGAAATGTTAAGAAAAGTGTGTGGAAAAAAGTTAGTGGAATAGGGTCCACTTGTATATATTAGTTTTAAATTAAATGTGAGTGGAATGAGTTAGTGGAAGGTGGGACCCTATTGCCATTTATAGTAAAAGTGTACCAGGACTCCTATTTGCGGACGGACTAAAATGGAAAAACGGGACTCCTATTCGCGGACGGAGGGAGTATTTACCTTATCAAAAAAATTAAAACTATTTTATTTACTTTAAGAAAGGGAAATTTTAAATCACAATTAATGACTCGATTCAAGCAAGAATCATCTTCGTGGAATAGGGAGATTTGGGGTGTTATGATTTTTTTATACAAGTATGGTTTTATTTGAACAATATATTTGTGTCTATATACCCGGAAATGTTAATAATCTTTGTATCCAAGTGATTGTATTTATGTTCCTAACTGACCAAGATCTGTAATCCAAGGAAAGATATGGTGAATGATGCACAAAGTAACAAAAGAAGAAAATGGTTGATGTAAATTGATATAGTTGATCAAAATAGCTTCTATAGTCATGTACTAATACCAATTTTAGACATTACCATAAGGTTGGCTAACTCAGCTTTGTTTTATTTTCTATGAGTTATCTAATTTCAATTCTCTGCGTGGAAAAGGGTTCTCTGTGTGGAAGTTTGTGTGCGTGTTGAACTAATAAAACAATCTAAATGTATATATTATGTATTTTTTCATGCAGGTTTTGCCAACATTTGCTACTCTAATTTCTGTTGAATTTCTGTCATGGATTAAACAGATGCCGGGTTTGGTGTAAGTAATTCTGTTGATTCTTCTTGGCACATTTATGACTTATACTTAGATATATTGTTCAGGGAACAGATCTTGGTTGAGTGTACTTGTTTAAAGTATTTTCTGACATCTTTCATTTCTAGATTTGATCCTAGCCTCCTATTACATGGGCAACAGTACATAGAGATATACAAATCTCTTCCTTCCAATGGTTGTGTAAGGTTCTTACTCATCTTATCTTATATCAGTAACATGTATTTTAGCTCTATCTCTGCTGGCTGGAGCCTATTAATTCTTATGTCTGTTTTTGACACAGATACTAAATAAGGCGACAATTTCTGGGTTGCATGATAAAGGTTCGCTTCAAATATTGACCCTTCTTGATGGGAGCTTTCTCATATCATTTTCGTTGTAGTTAATGAGTCAGGCTAGAGATGTTTGGAACTTATATTGATAACTTTTGCAATATTGATAGCCCTAGACCTAGTATTATATCTACCTTTTGAGCTACACATCAATGAAGCATAACTTTTCCTCTTATCAAAATCTAACTTTGTGTTGCCTATGATTTTAACGTTTCTTTGCACATAATTAACTGCTCCATAAGGGAAAAATCATATTGGATTACCTTTCAGGTAAGTCAGCAGTTCTCGAGGTTGAAATTTCAAGTTACGAAAAAGAGTCTGGCGTATTACTGTGTGTGCAACGGTAAGGTTCTATCTGTGTGGACATCTATATAATACATACATACATATATACATAAGGTATGAAACATCTTTATATGGTTTAATAGGATGTCTCTTTATTTGCGGGGTGCTGGTGGATTCTCAAAATCATCCCAGCCTTACTCTTTTTCCAAATACCCATCCAGTCAGACATTCACTTATAAAATTCCGAAAAGTCAACCATTTGCTGTTTTTGAAGAATGCACACAACCCTCACAGGTATGTGGGATTTCGTTTATTCGATCAGATATAGTCCTTAGTACAGAAGCAACCAATGAATAGGAATAAAGACCCGATTGCAATATACGAATTATGTCTTGACATTGCTGTTGTCGATTGCTTTCTGGTGCTTCCAATCAGTATGGGTGTAAAAGAGAGCAGGCAGTCAAATTGCTGACTGTAAAATTAAATACTACTACAAAAGATAGGCCACCCATCCCAAATACAATCTCATATTTTTATCTGGAAATATTATTCTGTACATAATCTGCTTCTTAGTTTGATGATCTGTGATTAGGATGTGTCATTGCCTTATTGGCTTGTTTCAATAGAAAAAGAATTAGAAAGAAAATGAATTATTTTTTTATGTAAAAGCAATGTAGTCACTTCCAAATGGTTGAGCAAAGTTTTTTCTTATTGAAGTTTTGCAATAAATGATGCAGGCCCTCCTTTACAGACTTTCTGGTGATTACAACCCACTGCACTCGGATCCTAAGGCTGCTGAAACGACTGGGTAATTATTACACCAAAAAACTCGTTTACTCATTTTTTCCTGTTTTTCTACATCATAGATTATTTCTGAACTCCTACCTTCATAATCACCGTTGATGTTTGGAAGCCCTAAAAACTTGAATTTTCTAGTATCATGCTCTCTGATGCCATTCGACGTATCATTCCTTTCATGCTCTTGCTAAATTTATTATGTGTAGATTCTCTCGTCCGATCTTGCATGGACTGTGCACACTCGGATTTGCAGTCAGAGCCATCATCTATAGGATCTGTCAGGGTGACCAAAATATGATCCGGAACATAACTGGGAAATTTCTGTTACATGTCTACCCAGGCGAAACATTGATAACTGAAATGTGGGTCGACGGAATGAGGTAAAAACGACTAAACTACTCTTTAGTTCAGAAGAGACTGTTTATAATACACTCCAGCTTACAACGGGGTGGAAATGTGCAGAGTGGTTTATCAGTTGAAGGTCAAAGAACGAAACAAGGCTGCACTTTCTGGCGTCGTCACTCTCAACTACTTCACCTCGTCTCTGTGATCTCGAGCATCGCAGATTAAGTTTGCTTCTGGATTATGTACCTCTGAATAATATGGCCTTCTGTTATACTGTGTGGGATGGAGAGAAATAATTGTGAACTAGTGATTTCTAAGTTTGTGATTACTGTATTGTAAAAGATAGTAATTTCTAAGCTTGTGATCTGTTACAAATATTGAACTTTTGAAATTACCAGTAATAAAAACTAATATCAAAATGGTAAATCAATTTTGCTATATCCGGCTCCCTTCCTAGCAGTCTCCACTTCATAACTTTGATCTGCTACCATTCCAGCAGCAACATAAGCACCAGCAAGGCTGAGTGAATCGGCCGTGTGATTTTCATGGATCCCTTCGAGCTGTTCCTTCACGTGCTCGGCCAGCTTGACATTCCCGTACACTTTACACGCTCCAAGCAATGCGCGCAAAGCAGTGGCGTCCCTCTCGACCGGCAATCCTTTGATCAGCTCGTACGCTTCCTCCAGGAAGCCGGCGCGGCCCAAGAGATCAATCATGCATCCGTAGTGCTCGATCTTCGGCCTTAACTGATAAACATTCGCCATCTTCCTGAAACAGCTCAGCCCTTCTCTCATCAAGCCTCCATGGCTACAAGCATTCATAACCGTCAGAAACGTTACCTCATTCGGCACAACACCCTCCTCCTCCATTCTACGAAAAAGTGTGACTGCGTGATCTGCTCGCCCGTGCACTCCACAACCCGAGATCATAGCCGTCCAGCTCTTGACATCCTTAAACTCCAACCTGTTGAAAACATTGACCGCCTTATCAAGAAGCCCGCTTTTGGCGTACATGTCCACTATTGCTGTGCTGAGAACTGCATCCAACGGCAACTGCTCCTCCTCAACATAGCCATGCACGTATTCGCCTATCCCAAGAGCCCCCGAGGCAGAGCAAGCAGAAAGCAACCCCGCTACCGTAGAAGAATTAGGCCGTATGCCACGATCCTTCATCAAACTCAGCAACTCCATTGCTTCTTCAAGAAGACCAGTTCTAGCATATCCATCAATTAGAGAGTTCCACAACACAACATCTCTCTTATCATCAATTTCATCAAAGATTCGACGCGCAGATTGCACGCGGCCGTGCTTCCCGTACATGGAAATCAAAGCCGCCACCACGTTTAAATTCGACAAGAAACCAAGCTTGAAGCAAAGCACATGTATAGTTTCTCCCAATGATTCATTCAACAAATGCCCCACAGCTGAAACAACATTTAGCAAAGTAGTCACACTCACACCAACACCAACACCAACACCAAAACTATCTCTGCAAAATAGTTTAAAGAAATCCCAAACCAGAGAATATTCCTTCACGCAAAGATATCCCCCCATTAAAGTATTCCAAGAAACCACGTCTTTTCTCAGACGCAATTCATCGAACACTTGGCGAGCATCTTTAATCATGCCACAAACACAATAAAAATGCAGAAGAGCATTCATCACATTCAAAACCGAATCGAATCCAGATTTCAAGACGTCGGTATGAACTCCAAGCCCGGCCCGAATCTCCACTAAACTGGAGCAAGATTTCAGAACCGAAATGAATGTAAACTGATCGAAATCGAAGCTGTGATTCTCAGCCCTCATGCGATTAAACAAAAGGAGGGAATTTCCGGGATCGGGGCTGATAGAATGGGCACGGAGCATGGTGTTGAACATGTAAAGATTGGGGCTTTTTATCTGGTTGAAGATGGAGTCTGCGTAATTGATATCCTGCGTAGAGACTTGAGCGAGAAGCTTGCTCAGTGGAAATGGGATTCGGTCGAGACCGGTCTTCACCATCAAACAGTGAATTCGAGCAGTTTGGCGGATTTGATGGCATGATTGGAGAAGGGAGATGAGATTTTGGTCCGAGGAAAGTGTGGAGAAGTGGTGATGGATGGAGGAGTTGTATAATCGGCGCCAACATTGCGACGTAATATCTCTTCTGATCATACAGCTCAGATTTTTACAAAGAGAATCAATTCATCAACAAAGGAGCTGATAAATGCACAGTACAAGTAATGAACTTTTTATTTTACATTAAAAGTTACTCCATCCGTCCCGTTTTAGCAGTCCCATTGACTTTTCTGCCATCTTTTTGTAAATATGATAAAAAATAGTTAAAGTGGAGAAATGGTAAAATAATAGAGACAATAATGTAAATAAGACTCCTCTCTATATTATTCTTTTTCTTAATTTACCATTTCTCATCTTTAACTATTTTTTATAATTTTTACAAAAATAGGGCAGAAAAGTCAATGGGACTGCTAAAACGGGACGGAGGGAGTAATATATTAAAATTTTAAATTAAATATCTACAATTTTGAAAAAATATTAAAATTTTCATCAAATTTTGTATAACTGTTTAGAATCATGTAAAAATTGACAGAAAATTATCATGTAAGTACTCCCTCCATCCCTCATTTATAGTTTCACTTTGCCTTGTACGGTTTTAATAAATGTGGGTAGAAAAGATTAGTTGAACGTAGAATATTAGTTATATAGTGAAATGTTTAGTAGATTGTGAGGCCTACTATTTAAAATTTAAAAAAATGAAATTTTAAATTGTGGACGTTCCAAATAGAAAAAAAAATATTATTCTTTAGTTGTATGAGTGAGTAGAAAACAAACATTAATATGACTGGAAATTTACTAGACATTTTTTGCAACGTAGCATGAGGGAGCATGCAACGGATAAAGAAGTTAGAAGAGTTTGTTGAGGAACTAGCCGTTGAGTGGCAGTTCCTTCTCAGTTGTAACAGAACAGTGAATCATCATTCACTTAGCATTAGATGAGTATAAATGAAAAGCGTTGTTAGCTGAGTTGTAAATCTGTAACATCTTCACAAATATTCATCATCAATAATGCTTCTTTTACCTTCGGTAGTTCTAAGTGTTCTTCCTCCTCAAAACCTAAACTTCTAGTTGAGGTCTTGATCAATAATCTACATTCTATTTCAACAATTGGCGCCGTCCGGTGGGAATCAAGATCATTCGACGTTGTAGTCATGGCAGCGAGGCTTGAGGCCGAAAAATTCACGGGCAAGAACGATTATGGCTTATGGAAAATGAAGATGAGGGCGATTCTGGTGCAGCAAGGTTTGGTCGCGGTTCTGACTTCTGCTGATACAGATGAGAAAGGGAAAATGCCTGCGCTTGATGAGAAGGCTCAGGCAAAGCTCGATCAGATGCAGTTGAAAGCTCATAGCACCGTGATGTTATGCCTTGGAGATAAGGTATTGCGCGAAGTTCATCGGAGACCACGACGTCTGCAATCTTGAAAAAGTTAGATGAGGTTTACTTGGCTAAATCTCTGGCCAATCATCTCTACATGAAAATGAGGGTCTATTCCTCATCCGGGAAATTGGGGAATTTGGGGATCATTCTTTTTAAAATGGTGAAAAGGGGGTTTTGAAAGGGAAAAAAGAAGTGAAAATTTGGCCAAGGGAATTGGTAGTCTCTACTATTTGCAAGCTACTTTACTTAAAGGTTTATCCTTCGGAATTTGGACTTCGGGAAAGTGGCATTTGAAGGGGGGCATAAAATTGGGGGTACAAAGAGGGGATCTAGTCAAAGGGCTATCAATGTCTGATGTAAGAGAGGGAGCCATGTGGGGGTTTGGGCCAACTAGGAAAAACTTTTTTCCTTTCCCCTCAAACATCCCTTAACCCCTCTCCACTAGATTACATTCATTGGGACTTTTTGGGGCCCTGCACTTTTGAAAAGTTTGGGGGGAAAGGGGGGTGCTAATTAATTATGATTTTTCTGGGAAAGTGTGGATATAATTTTGGGAAAGAAAAAAGGGGGCCTTTAATAGATTAAGTTTTGGGGAAGGAGATGGAACTGGGGCCCGGTGTATTATGCTTGGTTACCCAAGGGGTGAAGGGATATAGGCTATGGTCAATTGAGCCTTTGAAAGAAAGAATTTTATTCAACAGAGATGTTGTCTTCATTGAGGATAAAATGTCTTTCTTAATGAAGATTTTGAAAATCAAAATCATGCTCCAGCAGATGATTTTCATACTCATGGACCTGATGCTCAATTCGAATTGGATACTGGTGTTTTTCCTGATATAGTGCAGGAGGATACTGAGGATGAAAGTGGGTCATCAAGGGATCAAAGTCAACCTCAACAGCTCCAGACTCCACCATAAGAATATCAGATTGCCAGAGATAGGCCAAGAAGAACTAATGTAAGGCCACCTTCAAGGTTCAGTGATTATGAAATGATGTTTTATGCGCTTCACATTGCTGAGCAGATAGAACTTGCTGAGCCAAGCTCTTACACAGAAGCTGTGAACGGACCAGAAGGGAAGCAGTGGATTCAAGCTATGAAGGAAGAAATTGAATCTTTATTGAATAGCAAGACCTGGATATTGGTGGATAAGGCTGAGTTCAAGAAAGTAATTGGATGTAAATGGGTGTTCAAAAAGAAAATTGAATCTGCACAGTCCCGAAAAGTAAGGTTCAAGGCAAGGCTTGTTGCTAAGGGCTTCAATCAAGAAGAAGGGATAGACTTTAATGAGGTCTATTCTCCAGTTGTTAAGCATAACTCAATTCGAATCTTGCTGGTAGTAGCAGCGAAGATAGATTGGGAGCTAGAGCAATTGGATGTCAAAACAGCATTCCTCAATGGTGATCTAGAGGAGACAATTTACATAGCACAGCCTGAGGGCTTTGAAGTCCCTGGATCAGAGCAGAAAGTATGCATGCTCAAAAAGAGCATATATGGTCTCAAACAAAGCAACAAGCAATGGTAAGTTTGGAGAAAGTCTTGCAAAGCTGAGTTTAGGGTTTAGCAGATCACTGTATGATAGCTGTGTTTTTATAAAGAGGTAGAAGGGCAAGGCACCTACATATCTGTTGTTATATGTAGATGATATGTTGATTTCAGGAGCTCATGCTGATGAGATTAGAGTGGTGAAAGCTCCGTTGAAGTGAAAGCTTGAAATGAAAGATCTGAGGATAGCTAAAATAATTCTTGGGATGGATATAGTGAAGGATATGAGCAAGAAAAGGTAGTGGTTATTCTAGACTGACTATATTTTGAAAACCTTATAGAGATTCAAATTAGAGAATATGAGATTCACATCAACTCCATTGGCAGCACACTTCAAGTTAGAGAAAGGTCAGAGGGCTGAAAGTGTAGAGGAAAGGAAAGAAATGGAGCTGATTCCTTACCCTAACATTGTTGGAAGCCTGATGTACATGATGATTTGTACTCGATCAGTTATAGCCCATGCAATCAGTGCAACAAGTAGATACATGGCTAGCTTTGGCAAACAACACTGGAATGCCTTGAAGTGGACTCTAAGATATCTGAAAGGAGCTGATAAATCTGCTATTCTGTATACAGATGAAGGTGGAGAAGATGAGGAGTCTTTGGTTGCTATTGTGACTATGACTACGCAACAAATCTTGACACAAGAAGGTCACAGGCTGGCTACATTTTCACCCTTTATGGTTGTATGCTGGAAGTTTAGCTTGCAAAATGTAGTAGCTCTATCAACTACTGAAGCAGAGTATATGGCACTTACCTCGGCAGTCAAGGAGAGCAAGTGGTTGTTGGGCTTGATATCTGAGTTTGAATTTAATCAGAGAACTGTGACAGTTTATTGTGACAACAATGTAGCACTGTGCTTGGCTAGACACCAGATGTTCCATGAGAGGAGTAAGCACATTGATGTGCGATTGCACTTTATTAGAGATGAGGTGGAGAATGGCAGGGTGAAGGTGATTAAAATAGACACAACACATAAACCTGCTGATATGTTCACTAAACCATTGAGCAAGGAAAAGTTTTAATATTGCTGCATGCTTGTGAAGTTGTTTGCGATGGACTTCTGAATGTTGCTATGCCTCAGTCAAGGTGGAGATTGTTATGGTGTGGCTGAGTATAGCAAGTGAGGGTCCATGCAACGTAGCATGAGGAAGCATGCAACGGATAAAGAAGTTAGAAGAGTTTGTTGAAGAACTAGCCGCTGAGTGGCAGTTCCTTCTCGGTTGTAACAGAACAGTGAATCATCATTCACTTAGCATTAGATGAGTATAAATGAAAAGCATTGTTAGTTGAGTTGTAGTTTTGTAACATCTTCACAAATCTTCATCATCAATAAAGGTTATGAAGTTCTAAGTGTTCTTCCTCCTCAAAACCTAAACTTCTAGTTGAGTTCTTGATCAATAATCTACTTCTATTTCAACAGTCATTCTCTATGTTAGGTGAAATGAATGTTTCGAAAATCCATGGTCGGCCACATAGTAAATTCACAACTAGAACTATAGCCCTTAGGGTATTATATCCTCACTCAAGGTTCACCACTGGTCACATGATACATCGCTCCACCATGTAACTAGTGGCAGAGCTTGAGTGATGGTTCTAGTTGAGAATTTACCAAGCGGCTATCCCTCTAACCACCAAGCAACAATAGTCCGACCATGAATTTGTTAGAGTCTGTATACTAGAAATCACGTTTCGAGTGATTGAATACTGTAAAACTCTTATTTTATTTTCCATGGAATAAAACATATTATTTTTGTCATAATGTTGTTAAGTTTTACATTTAATGGATGTTTATGCATGTTTAAATGTATAAGTTAACTTAACAAAGTCTAAGTCTTTGTTTTAGTAGACCGGTTGTGGGCGGCGTCCACTTTAAGGTAACACGGTCAGTTCTAAACAAAGAAAAAGAAGAATTTCACAACCTAGATGGAATTAGACTATCCATCGAGAGAGGTTGCAATGTCAGTTCACATATTTCTAAGCCTTACTGAAATAAGATGACATTGGTGTGGTATAGCACTGAACGGATCTAATAACAAGACTTGTCCTTAGGCTATCTACTGAAAGGCGAGGTCTTGATAAATATTTATTTCTTAATCAATGTAGGTTAGCATTGAGCATACGGTATTGATTATGCATTACTTTGACTTATCAAATGGTGCGGATTTTTCGTAAGCCAATAAACCAGATATATTGGGTAGTGGTGATTAATATCTAGCGGTGCTAGGATTGCCATTATATTGAATCGTGCGCGATGAGAGTCTCGTTTGATAATGTCCTCAAGAGGAGCGCGAAACAAGGTTTTATTATTCGGAACCTAGCTAGTTGGAGTTTGATTACTCTATGAATAATAAATAAGCGTTTCATGCTAAGTCCACTCTTAGAATTAATAAGAAGTTAATTAATTAAGTCCATAGCAGACACTAATTAATTAATGGACATTTTTATCTTAAGCGCGAGAAATGAAAGTTAAACGGAAACCCGGATTACTAATAATTTCGGATTTGGATGGGGAGAGTTCAATATTACTTACTGTAGTGGCTGCTCGTAATATTCCAATTAAGCTTATATTAAATTGTGGGTTCAATTTAATTAGTAAAAAGTAAATTGGATGAGCCCATATCCAAAACCTTCCATAGATCCCTGTCTGGGCCCAAAAGGAACTTAATATAAATAGGAGAATAAAGGAGACAGAAATCATAATTTTGAATACACAAAATTTTCGTCCCCTCTACTAGAGGAGTTCGAAATTCTCTCCAATTAGGAAAAGGATTTCTTCTGTCTTCTTTATTTAAGTCCTAGTATTCTGGTGAGATCAGCCCACATTGATATCGGAGTACAGTTTGGGAACCAGAGAGAAGATTTGTGGTCTTGTATTCAAAGCGTCACGTGGAGGAGTTGCTAGCCATCTTCAATTATTTGGAGAATTAATTAGGTATTATTTCTGCTCCGTAGAAAAGCATGATACATGTGAGAATTACGCGAATAGATTTTGTCTAAATAATCCGCTAAATAGATCTGATTATTATGTGATTTATTTGTGCGATTAATAATTGTTAAATTATGTTAATCCGTTGCACCGCTTCCGCTGCCAGTTCTTTCAGAATTTTCCAAACATTTATCTCACCCAACTTGTGAAGAGACACTCAAAAGAGACTCAAATTTTACTTCTACCTATCTTTTACTCCCTCTGTCCCAGATAATTCGATCCAATATTCCATTTCGGGCTGTCCCACATAATTTGTCCCACTTCACTATTACCATTTTTGGTAGTGGACCCCATATTCCACTAACCCAATCCTACTCACATTTTATTATAAAACTAATACTTTAAAAGTAGGACTCACATCCCACCAACTTTTTCAACTCACTTTCCATTAGATTTCTTAAAACTCGTGCCGGGTCAAAGTGTCCCAAATTATCTGGGATGGAGGGAGTACAAATGAAACCTATAGACCCTATTTATAGATGGAGGTGTTGGGAGGTGAAAAAACACTCAAATAAAATAATTCAAAAATCCGCCTCTCGAAGTCCTTTTGTGGAGACTTTTTATTTTCCCGCTCAAAAACTTCCTCATCCGTCTCGAATTGAGGCATTTGGACTTCATATTGATATGCAAATTCTGGTTTGAAACAAACCCAGCTCCTGTCAAACTCCTTGTTGAAATTTTATTTATTAAAGTCTTTTTTATCTTTAATAAAATGATAAAAATATGATCCTTTATCTACCCCATGAGTAACTGAATGGCGCTTCAATTTTCCATTTCAAATATAGTGTCACACACCTTCTTATGTCCATGTATATAATAAATATAAAACTTCATATACTAACGATACAACACCGAAGCAAATTATAGATTTTATTTTTAGTAAAATTGAATTTCGTAAATTGGATTTCAGATATTTGAATTCGTTATTAAAACAATTCAATGTGCTCTGGTTCAGATTTTCAGAGAAATTTGGAATTTTGATTTGATTAAAAAAAAACTAATCAAAATCCGAATGCTCGCTCACCCGAATTTAAATTGTTACCCGCCAAATAGAAAAAACAAATATTATTCTTAAATTGCAGTCCCAATTTTTGCACATGGTAACTTTTTTAACATTAAAATTTTAAAATATCACGAAAATGGTCTATATTGGTCTCTATTCATCTAATAATTTAAGCCATAGTACACGAGCATAATAACATCCCCATCCAAGTGGTCCGGACCCACCTTTATTCATTTTTCACTCTCTGCTCTTTCTCAAAAGCACAACACCCACATTCACGCTCTTCCGCAAGCACATGCACAAGGATTCCACCATTCTATTATTCAATTTAAATAAAAAACATTTTCAAAATATTAGAATGCATTAAAAATACCTGGAATACTATTACAAATTGCTAAAAATGAATGATGAATGATGAATGTGTGTAGGATTAAAAAAATTTAAAAAAAATTCAAAAAAATACAAAAAACGGCTATATTTTTTGGGAATCCGAAAATATTTTTTTTTAATATTTGGTATTATTTTTAATTTTTTTTAAAGAAAAAGGAAATTACAACGGCATTGCCGTTGGCCAATCGCACGCTGCCATGTCGCCCTGCTTAACGGCCCGGACGTGCTCTTATTATCGAGCAGTGAAGCCTGAATATCTTTGCTAAGTACTGTGTGCACAGAAAGGAATAACAAGTCTCCTAGGTCCAGCGAATCCACTAGATCACAAGGTCTAGGAACTCACGGATCGTTGGAAGATCTCGGTCGTCGACACACACGAATATCGCTTCAAAAACCCTCAACCACGTATACTAAAATTAGCACAGGGAAGTAGGGATCGATCACACAGAGATGAATGCGCAAGTAAACATGCTCAAAGATTCGGGACTATTTTTGTGTTGGCTGCTGCCACGCATTTTTGGGTTGAGGAAATTAAACTAAACTTGGAGTGAAATCTGCTACGCTAACAACTAGATCTTGGCAGAACAGAAATCACGCATGAAAACTGGAAAACGAGACAATCACTAGATCTAATAAATTATTTCCTAAATTACCTAGACCTGGGAAATAAACTGACGGTGGGGACCATTTGCTGAAAAGGTAAAGTACGGATGAAAAGCTGAAAAACAACTAACTAAAGCAATTTAAAACAATTTAACGAAGAACAATTAAAAACTAAGCAGATCTACGGCTACTAGACGGAGTAAAATGAAAAGAGAGCAAAAGAGTTCGAAATCCATGCACAACTTGATTCCTCTGTTCAGATCCAACCTCGGATGCTAAATCCACTCCGAATCCAAGCATCCGACCAAAAGTATATCCATAGTTACAGATTCGCCAAACAACCACCGATCAACAACCACAATTCAGATCCACAACCTCTTTCCCAGATCAAACACATAATTATCCAAAACAGGGAATAACATTCAACTGCCGAAATTAGAACTCAAACAAAAACTCAGAATCGTAAATCAACACAAGATAAACACCAACATGGCATAAACTAAATGCATAGATAACCGATAAGTAGCAACAACCAAATCGATTTCCAAAACAATGAAGTTTGACGGAATAAAAGTGCAAAAAGCTGAATGAAAAACAGATTGTTTCTTCGTCCTCCGAGAGGAAGGTGTTACCACTGACTTTTGCCGAAGATTAATCCCGTAGAAACCCTAAACTATCCCAGAATTCCCATTTCCCAAGTGTGTGTGTGAGTGTGTGAGCTAAGAGCAAAATTCCTCTCTGGCGTGTGTGTGCTGCATGCTCCTTTATTTAT